>NC_056731.1:571108469-571148263 GCF_019279795.1 Protopterus annectens | reverse complement strand
AAATTTTTTTTTTCCCCTCTTGGGTTTTTTTGCTTTTCTACTTTAGAAATTTCCCTTGTTCCCTTTTTTATTGGAAGGGAAGCTTTTTTTTCCCGGGGAGGGGGATTTTAGCACCATCTTTTGGGGGAATGCCTGAAAAATTTTGTTTTTATTCCTTTTCTTTTTGTTTTCCCCCCTGATAAACCCCTTTGGGGTGGTTGCACGGTTTAAAAGAACTCCTCTGGTTTTAAGATTCTCCCAAAATTGAAAGGTATTCTCCAAATTTTAATACCTTTTTCTGTTTACCTTTTGTGCTTTTTCAAAAATGATTTTAATTTTTTTTTGATTTAATTTGTTTGCTTTTCAATACCTGCCTTTAAAGTTTTTTCTTTTTGTTTTTCTTTTGGGGCCTGTTAAAGGAAAACCAAAAAATTTTTTTCTCCCTTTTTCCTGGAAAAGAAAAAAAAATATTTTGTTTCTGGCCTTTAGTAGTGTCCCAATCCAATTTGTGAGGGCTTTGTTTCCCTGTGTGATTCTTACTTGGAGAACCCTTTTTTTTCCCGGGGAGGGGGGAAGTTTGGGTTTATTGCCCTTTTGGGTACCTCCCAAGCTTTTTTTATGGCTTTTGGGTTTTCCTGCTCTTTCAAGTCCCTGTGCCCTGCGGTGGTTGCACGGGTTTTAAAAGGCTCCTCCTTCCCTCCCTTTGACGGATTTAAAAAGTGAGTATACCTTTTTCCCTTATTTTGCTGTTTTCTTTATAAAAACCTGCATTTTTAAATTTGTTTTTTTTGATTTTTTTTAAACTGCACTTTAAGTGTTTTTTTTTTGATTTCTGTTGGGCCTGTTAAAAAAATTCCTTGTTTTCCCTTTGAGTTAAAAAAGAAAAAAAAAATTTGTTTTCCTTTTTTAGAATACCCCCTTTCCCCATTTCTTATTTGGTTTTAGAATAGTTCCTTTGTTCCCTTTTTAGGGGGGAGGGAAGCTTCTTTTTTCCCGGGGAGGGGGAGCAAGCCTTTGTTGGGGGGGGGCCTACCAAGTCTTTTTATCTTTTTTGGGCTTTTCCACTTTTTCGCCCCGAAAACCCCTTGGCCTTTGATTTTTTTCACCAGCAAGTGGGGTCCTCAGATTTTAAGCCCCCTAAAAGGTGACTGCTACCTAATTTAAAACCTTTTTCTGTTTACCTTTTTTGATTTTTTTTCAAAAAAACCTGCTTTTTTTTTTTGTTTGTTGTTTTTAATTTTATTTACCTGCCCCTTTAAGTTTTTTTTTGTGTTTTTACTGTTGGGTTGAAAGAAAACAAATTTTTGCTTTTTTTGCCTTTTAAAAACAAATATTGTTTCCTGTTTCCTGATTTAGAATAGTCCTTTTCCCAATTTCCTTATTTGGTTTTAGAAATTTCCCTTGTTCCCATAGGGGGGAGAGGAAGCTTCTTTTTTCCCGTGGGAGTGGGGTTTGAAGCTATCTGTTGGGGATACCTCCCAAGCTTTTTTAAACCCTTTGGCTTTTCACTTTTCCCCCCTTTAAAACCCCTTGGCCTTTGCAGGGTGCTAGCAACCCCGGGCAAAAGAGTGTGCTACCAAGAAAATTTTCTGCTTACCTTTTAAGTCCTTTTCTCCCCCTTAACTGTCTATTCTTTTTAAGCGGTTCTTTTTTTTTCCTGATTTAAGTTTTTTTTGTTTTTTTTAATTTGCCTTTTAAGTTTTTTTGTTTTTTCTTTTGATCTATCTGTAGTGTAAATTTTTTGCTTTCCTTTCCTGTTGAAAAAAAAAAATTTGCTTTTTTGGACTAGAATATCCTAATAGTTTGCTGTTTCTGCTTTAATAGTTTGGCCTTTTTCCTATTGGGATGAAGGAAGCTTTTTTCACCTGGGAGTGGGATTTTAGCACCATGTTTTGGTTTATTGGTTTTGTTTTTTGGGCTGTTTTGGGCTTTTCAACCCCTTTTAAAAAACCCGGGGCCCCAACTGGCTTTTTCCTTGCCCCTCAGAAGGCCCTTTGGGTGAAAAGGGTGCTGCAAGATTTAAAAAAACCTTTTCTTTTAAGTACCTTTTTCTGCCTTTACCTTTGTGACTGTCTATTCTCACCGAAAAGCGAGTAATAACTGCTATTTTGCTAGATTTAAGCTTGTTTTTGCATTTTATTCAATACCTGCACTGTTAAGTTTGTTTTGTTTTTTGATTTAACTGTTGAGACTGCTCACTCAAGTGTGCTAGCCTGTGTAAAGTTTTTTCTGTGCATTTTTCTGTTGCCTGTTGAAAAAAAAGAAAAAAAAAAAAAATCCTTGTTTTCCTGCCTTTCCTATGCTAGAATAGTCCCTAATACAGATTTGCTGTATTCTGGACTTTAGAATAGTTCCTGTGTTTGCCCATTTCCTTCTTGGATAGAAGCAAACTTCTTTGTTCACCAGTGGGAGTGGGGAGCTATGAGCAGCCTATCTGTCCCTTGAGGAGTGACCTCAGCACAAGATCTTGTTGTCTATTGTCTGTTTTTGGCTATTTCCTAGCTCTTTCAAGTCCCCTGTAAAAACAAAAAACACGCTTTGGCCCAGTTTTTGCACTTGTTTCTGACTCAGCAAGCTCCACATGGTCCTGCAGAGTGGTGCTAGCAGCAGAGAGATGAAAAAGAGTAACTGCTACTAGATTTTAAATACCTTTTTCTGCCTTTACCTTTGTGACAGACTATTCTCACTGAAAAGTGAGTTATAACTGCTATTTTGCTTGATTTAATCTTGTTTTTGCATTTTATTCAATACCTGCACTTTTAAGTTTGTTTCTTTGTTGATTTAACTGTTGAGGCTGCTCACTCAAGTGCGCTAGCCTGTGTAAAGTTTTTTCTGTGCATTTTTCTGTTGCCAGTTGAAAAAAAAAAAAAAATCCTTGTTTTCCCGACTTTCCTGAGCTAGAATAGTCTATAATACAGATTTGCTGTATTCTGGACTTTAGAATAGTTGCTGTGTTGCCCATTTCCTTACTTGGATAGAAGGAAGCATCTTTTTTCACCAGTGGGAGTGGGGAGCTTTTAGCAGCTTATCTGTCTCTGGAGGAGTGACCTCAGCACAAGATTTTGTTGTTTATTTGCCGTTTTGGGCTATTTCCTAGGTCTTTTAAGTCCCCTGTATAAAATCCCACTTTGGCGTGGTTTTTGCACTTGTTTCCGACTCAGCAAGCTCCTTGTGGTCCTGCTGAGTGGTGCTAGCAGCAGCGAGACAAAAAAGAGTGACTGCTACCAGATTTTAAATACCTTTTTCTGCCTTTACCTTTGCGACAGACTATTCTCACTGAAAAGTGAGTAATAACTGCTATTTTGCTTGATTTAAGCTTGTTTATGCATTTTATTCAATACCTGCACTTTTAAGTTTGCTTCTTTGTTAATTTAACTGTTGAGGCTGCTCACTCAACTGCGCTAACCTGTGTAAAGTTTTTTCTGTGCATTTTTCTGTAGCCAGTTGAAAAAAAAGAAAAAAAAATCCTTGTTTTCCTGAGCTAGAATAGACTATAATACAGATTTGTTGTATTCTGGACTTTAGAATAGTTGCTGTGTTGCCCATTTCCTTACTTGGATAGAAATAAGCATCTTTTTTTACCAGTGGGAGTGGTGAGCTTTGAGCAGCCTATCTTTCCCTGGAGGAGTGACCTCAGCACAAGATCTTGTTGTTTATTGGCTGTTTTGGGCTATTTCCTAGCTCTTTCAAGTCCCTTGTAAAAAAAAACGCTTTGGCACAGTTTTTGCACTTGTTTCTGACTCAGCAAGCTCCTCGTGGTCCTGCAGCGTGGTGCTAGCAGCAGAGAGATCAAAAAGACTTACTGCTACCAGATTTTAAGTACCTTTTTATGCCTTTACCTTTGCAACTGTCTATTCTTGCTGAAAAGCGAGTAATAACTGCTATTTTGCTAGATTTAAGCTTGTTTTTGCATTTTATTCAATACCTGCACTTTTAAGTTTGTTTCGTTGTTGATTTAACTGTTGAGGCTGCTCACTCAAGTGCGCTAGCCTGTGTAAAGTTTTTTTCTGTGCATTTTAGTGTTGCCTGTTGAAAAAAAAGAAAAAAACTAAAAAATATCCTTGTTTTCCTGCCTTTCCTGAGCTAGAATAGTCCCTAATACAGATTTCCTGTATTTTGGACGTTAGAATACTTCCTGTGTTGCCCATTTCCTTACTTGGATAGAAGGAAGCATCTTTGTTCACCAGTGGGAGTGGGGAGCTTTGAGCAGCCTATCTCTCCCTGGAGGAGTGACCTCAGCACAAGATCTTGTTGTTTATTGGCCTTTTTGGGCTATTTCCTAGCTCTTTCAAGTCCCCTGTATAAAAACCCACTTTGGCACAGCTTTTGCACTTGTTTCTGACTCAGCAAGCTCCTCGTGGTCCTGCAGAGTGGTGCTAGCAGCAGAGAGATGAAAAAGAGTGACTGCTACTAGATTTTAAGTACCTTTTTCTGCCTTTACCTTTGCGACAGACTATTCTCACTGAAAAGTGAGTAATAACTGCTATTTTGGTAGGTGTAAGCTTGTTTTTTCGTTTTATTCAATACCTGCACTTTTAAGTTTGTTTCATTGTTGATTTAACTGTTGAGGCTGCTCACTCAAGTGCGCTAGCCTATGTAAAGTTTTTTCTGTGCATTTTTCTGTTGCCTGTTGAATAAAAGAAAAAAATATATCCTTGTTTTCCCACCTTTCCTGAGCTAGAATAGTCCCTAATACAGATTTGCTGTATTCTGGACTTTAGAATAGTTCCTGTGTTGCCCATTTCCTTACTTGGAAAGAAGGAAGCTTCTTTGTTCACCAGTGGGAGTGGAGAGCTTTGAGCAGCTTATCTGTCCCTGGAGGAGTGACCTCAGCACAAGATTTTGTTGTTTATTGGCCGTTTTGGGCTATTTCCTAGGTCTTTTAAGTCCCCTGTATAAAATACCACTTTGGCGTGGTTTTTGCACTTGTTTCCGACTCCGCAAGCTCCTCGTGGTCCTGCAGGGTGGTGTTAGCAGCAGAGAGACAACAAAGAGTGACTGCTACCAGATTTTAAGTACCTTTTTCTGCCTTTATGTCTGTGACTGTCTATTCTCACCAAAAAGTTAGTAATAACTGCTATTTTCCTAGATTTAAGCTTGTTTTTGCATTTTATTCAATAAATGCACTTTTAAGTTTGTTTCATTTTTGATTTAACTGTTGCTGCTGCTCATTCAAGTGAGCTAGCCTGTGTAAAGTTTTTTCTGTGCATTTTTCTGTTGCGTGTTGAAAAAAAAAGAAAAAAAAATATCCTTGTTTTCCAGCCTTACTTGAGCTAGAATAATCCCTAATACAGATTTGCTGTATTCTGGACTTTAGAATAGTTCCTGTGTTGCCCATTTCCTTACTTGGATAGAAGGAAGCTTCTTTGTTCACCAGTGGGAGTGGGGAGCTTTGAGCAGCCTATCCGTCCCTGGAGGAGTGACCTCAGCACAAGATCTTGTTGTTTATTGGCCGTTTTGGGCTATTTCTTAGCTGCTTTAAGTCCCCTGTATAAAAACCCCTCTTTGGCATGGATTTTGGGCTTGTTTCTGACTCAGCAAACTCCTCATGGCCCTGCAGAGTGGTGCTAGCAGCAGAGAGACGAAAAAGAGTGACTGCTACTAGATTTTAAGTACCTTTTTCTGCCTTTACCTTTGCAACTGCCTATTCTTGCCGAAAAGTGAGTAATAACTGCTATTTTACTAGGTTTAAGCTTGTTTTTGCATTTTATTCAATACGTGCACTTTTAAGTTTGTTTCATTGTTGATTTAACTGTTGAGGCTGCTCACTCAAGTGAGCTAGCCTGTGTAAAGTTTTTTTTTCTGTGCATTTTAGTGTTGCCTGTTGAAAAAAAAGAAAAAAACAAAAATAATCCTTGTTTTCTTGCCTTTCCTGAGCTAGAATAGTCCCTAATACAGATTTACTGTATTCTGGACTTTAGAATAGTTCCTGTGTTGCCCATTTCCTTACTTGGACAGAAGAAAGCTTCTTTGTTCACCAGTGGGAGTGGGGGGCTTTAAGCAGCCTACTGTCCCTGGAGGAGTGACCTCAGCACAAGATCTTGTTGTTTATTGTCCATTTTGGGCTATTTCCTAGCTCTTTCAAGTCCCCTGTATAAAAACCCACTTTGGCACGGTTTTTGGACTTGTTTTTAACTCAGCAAGCTCCTTGTGGTCCTGCAGAGTGGTGCTAGCAGCAGAGAGATGAAAAAGAGTGACTGCTACTAGATTTTAAGTACCCTTTTCTGCCTTTACCTTTTTGACTATCTATTCTCGCCGAAAAGCAAGTAATAACTGCTATTTTGGTAAATTTAAGTTTGTTTTTGCATTTTATTCAATACCTGAACTTTTAAGTTTGTTTCGTTGTTAATTTTACTGTTGAGGCTGCTCACTTAAGTGCGCTAGCCTGTGTAAAGTTTTTTCTGTGCATTTTACTGTTGCCTGTTGAAAAAAAAGAAAAAAAAAACAATATCCTTGTTTTCCTGCCTTTCCTGAGCTAGAATAGTCCCTAATACAGATTTGCTGTATTCTGGACTTTAGGATAGTTCCTGTGTTGCCCATTTCCTTACTTGGATTGAATGAAGCTTCTTTGTTCACCAGTGGGAGTGGGGAGCTTTGAGCAGCCTACTGTCCCTGGAGGAGTGACCTCAGCACAAGATCTTGTTGTTTATTGTCCATTTTGGGCTATTTCCTAGCTCTTCAAGTCCCCTGTATAAAACCCTGCTTTTGCGTGGTTTTTGCACTTGTTTTTAACTCAGCAAGCTCCTCGTGGTCCTGCAGAGTGGTTCTAGCAGCAGAGAGATGAAAAATAGTGACTGCTACTAGATTTTAAGTACCTTTTTCTGCCTTTACCTTTGTGACTGTCTATTCTTGCCAAAAAGCGAGTAATAACTGTTATTTTGCAAGATTTAAGCTTGTTTTTGCATTTTATTCAATATCTGCACTGTTTAGTTTTTTTTGTTGTTGATTTAACTGTTGAGGCTGCTCACTCAAGTGCGCTAGACTGTGTAAAGTTTTTTCTTTGCATTTTTCTGTTGCCAGTTGAAAAAAAAGAAAAAAAAAAAAAAATCCTTGTTTTCCTGCCTTTCCTGAGCTAGAATAGACTATGGGCAGGATTCACAAAGGCTTACACGGAGTGTAAGAGATGTGCAAGACTCAATGGAAGCTTCTTGATCCAGGAACAGTCCGAAAGTCTGTGTAAGAGACCAGCTAAAACGTCTCTTACACGGACTGGGTGTGGATATGCTAAATACCTCACTTGCAGCCAGAAGGCATGCAAATGAGGTAGAGTAGTGATCCACAAAGGAGAGAGCAGCCCGTGTAAGAGCCGTTTTAGCTGTAGAAATGTACTCAGTTGAAAACTGAGTACGTTTCTGCAAAAATCACAATGGAGCCATGTCAGCTCCAAATAAAGGGTGCATATGTGTCAGGCAGCATGCCAATGGCAAAATATGTGGCCATTGGCAAGGTACCCCGATGCAAATATGAAAAATAAATATTTGTTTTTTTTCGGCGATCGCCGATGTTTAAACACAGTGCAGCCCCGGGCAAATGGGTTGCACTGTATAAAACATAAAAATGAAGGTTATAAACCCACAAATGTGGGTTTTATGCAACACATGGATTTACAATACAGGGACCAGCAGACCAAAAACAACATGGCCACCGTTTAGTGGTTGCTAAGGAGGGAAGCTGAGTCTAAGAGATTTAACTAAGCATTAGTAGGCAATCTGATGTAAATGAGTGTTAGGATACTGAATTCCACTGTCACATAGCAAATGAGCACATTCTGAGTAGTGTAAGAGATACATAAGGGGGAGGAATAGAGTAGGAGATAGGTGACATCACAGGGGGAATGGTAGAAAGAAATGCAGTTCATTGGAGGTCAGTGTTACATGACAGATGTCAGACACATATCATGGAAAGAGGAGTGCCACAAGATAAGCATGGGAAAGTCATGAAATGGAAGGTGTACACTGTTCAACCAATAAGCAGCAAATAATGAACCACGAAGAAAAAATGTGGATGGCCAAAACTCCTCACTCTGCTGTTAATAAAAGTTTTAAACAAATGCAGTCAGCAAATTCAAGTTGCTCTTCAAGTAAAGCAAAAAATCAGTGGAAATCCATGCCAAATAACCAGCTGATGTTAGCAAAGAAAATGTTTTAATCCACAGAACGAAAAGACAACTCCAACCAAAAGCGCTTTCGCCCGTTTGTAACGGGCTTTTTCAAGTGTAATCATTTACACACAACACAATGCTTATATATCTTTTAGATAAAACCTTAATTGAAATATTGTATTGGATTGTTTAAACAATTAAACAATTGCACAATTAGTTAAAATAAATTTTCATAATAATTTTAACAAAAATGCTGCTCAAGTGAGTGAAACCCAACCATGACGCCCATACATTGCACGTTGATTTAGTAAGATGTAAAGTTTTTTTCAAAGATTAATGCAATAATACCGATGCATAAAATTTGGAATGACAAGCACTAATGCTTGAAAAATTTAACCAAAATACAACCAACAATGCAAATGGATGAAAAACGACAATCAATAAAACTCAAATGCACCTTTCAGTCCTATACTAATGATAATGTTACTACCGCCAGTAAACTGTATACTAACAGTTTAAATCAATTGGATACTTTGCATAAAAAATACATTTAAACAGTATATATGAAAAAATATACATATAAAAACAGTCCTATACTAAAGGTGATGTTGCTACTGCTCCCTGACTATGTACTCTCAGTTTAAATCAATTCGATGCTTTGAATATAAAATGCATCTAGGCAGTGTATATAACAGGTGTACACTGTTGCTTACACCAAAGTTTCTTGTTGAGCATGCATGCGCACGTGTACGCGGCATGAGGCGCGGGTAGGGCAGTGTGTGCGTGTGTAAGGCAGACTAAGCATGTGGGAGCCTGTTGGCAGACTTGTAACACTGTTTGTGCTGGTGTGCACGCGTTTTAACCCAAATAAGACGATTCTAAACCGTATAAGCATGTGTGCGCACGTGTAAGCCACTGTGAGCGTGTTTCTGCTGGTATGCGCGTTGCTCCCCCCCCCCCCCGAGGAAACAGAAAGGAAAAAGGAAGCAACAGAATTAGTAGGAAGCTAGCAGGGAATACTGCTGGAGCTAGCAGGTGAAAACAATTAGAAGCAGGCAATTACACAGGCAGAATTGTAGCTCAGCCAAGCACTTAAAACTCTGCAAACAGCAATGCAGGATGTTTCTCTCAAGAGACACTGCAAGACAGGAGTAAGCTATTAGAAGTGAAGACTGAAAAAGCTGAACTCAGAGCAGAAATGCTAGGGGCTGCCATAGCTGTCCTAAGGAGACACAGGTGACTTGCTGAGGGTGGTGACAATGCAGATGGTGCCAGACAACCCACAATGAGGAGACGGAGAAGAGTGTACAGGCCCAGGGTCACCTAACATGGGTTACATAAGCTGGAGATAGTAGAGCGCTATAGAGTGGACAGAGACCTCCTGCAGCAAATTGTCGAGCTGTGCAGGCCACACCTCACACACAGAACCAACAGAGGGGAACCCATCCCAGTGGAAACCAAGGTATGTGTTGGCCTAAGAATACTAGCAACAGGTACCTTCCAGAGACCAACTGGTGATATGATGGGGATATCACAGGTATCAGCCTCCAGGGTACTGCACCAGTACCTGGATGCCATGTCAACACATGTCGGTGATCATGTATATTTCCCCAATGCCCATGAGGTATTGGCCAGCAATATGCATCTCTTCCAGCAAATAGCGGAATACCCTGAGGTAGTGGGTGCAATAGACTGCACGCACATACGCATCAAAGCACCAGCCGGTGAGCGGGGTAGGGCCTACATTAACCGCAAGGGCTTCCCCTCCATCAACTGCCAGGTCGTGTGTGATGCCCAGGGCATAATAATGAATGTGTGTGCTGGCTGCCCTGGGAGCTACCATGATTCCCATATCTGGCATTTGACGCAGCTGTACCAGACATTTGCCAATGGGGACATCCCACATGGACACCTAGTGGGGGATGCAGGTTATGCACTGGTGCCGTGGCTGATGACACCCATCAGAAACGCACACACACCTGAACAGGAACGCCATAATGAGGCACATGCACAAACACGTAATGTAATAGAGCGCGTGTTTGGGCTGCTCAAGTCATGGTTCTGGTGTCTGGACACATCTGGTGGAGCCTTGCAGTACTCACCAACTACATGTACCCAAATTGTCATGGTATGTGCTATGCTACATAATATGATCTTGTGAAAACAGCTGCAGCAGGACCAGCATAGGGCCGGGCCAAACAGCCCCCCACCATTGCCAAGGCCATCACAGGCAGAGCGTGACTCGGAGGAGGAACAATCTGAGCCTGCCCCAGTAGGCAGAAGGAGGCATGCCCAGTATGCACTGGCCTTGGCAAAGAGGCAACGCATAGCACATACACTGGCTCAATAGGAACCCTGGGAATGATACCACTCTCTGACTCACTCATATAATAACATGGATGCCTAAAATGACATAACCTGCTCTCAAACATGTACAGGGAGTGTAATATGTGCATCCAACAGAGGCAGCCCTGCAGCACCACCTGAGGCATGAATGCCATGTGTTAAGTAATGTAACACCATGTAGTATATGCACACTTGAGGACCCTGACTAACATCCTACCCTCACCAAGCATGATGCCACAATATGACAATGGGATGATCAATTGCAATAATTGGCTGAAGTATTGCAGTTAGTCAAAGGGGATCCAATGTGTGCCAGCCTGGGATGACATGCTGAGCATGACATGATGCTCCACCAGCTAGGGGTGGCATGCACCTACCAGTCCAGGCCTTATGGATAATGGCAAAGGCTGTCGTTACCCACAGCGTGCCCTGAATAGGTAAGGCTCAAAACACAAACCCACCTCCATAGGTACCACAAGGGATAAGAACCTAGATGTAATGCTAACCAATGCCAGAAGTCTAAACAGCAAGATGCGTGCAGTGTAAACTCACCCAGTATGGAGAATGTTGATATCTGTCCTGTAACAGAAAACTGGGTCAAGGCTCACAACAGCACCCTAACACTACCAGGTTACACCTCATACTGTGCTGTACAGCCTCAAAACATGGAACAAGCTACAAAAGGAGGGTGACTAGCAATAATTGTCAAGGATAACCACACCCCCATGTTGGTATCACAACATGAAGCAGCATGGACTAGCCATGGTCAAGTAACAGTGGCTAAAGCTGCTTCCCAGTTTATAGCCTGCTACAGACTACCATCCTAACACCAGGAACTGCACCTGGCCTATGTTGGAATACATAAATATATCATGCCCCCCCAAACCACATTATATTGGTTGACTGAAAATACCCAGACATAGGCTATGAGCATTATACTAGCTCCAACACTGTAGGAGAAAAGTTCCTAGAATCCATAAACCAAAATGCCCAGGAACAACGTACCACTCCCACAAGAGGGGTAAGCATACTGGATGTGATAATCAGCAACATGGGTACTGGATGGCAAGATGAGAAGTGTATCCCTCACTGGTAAGACCAGACCATAGAGTAATCACACTGGATATACACATCCTGACCACAGTCCCTGGCCAGAAAACCACAGTGAAAAACATGTGTAAAGCATAAGTTGTGGAATCCATTAAAGACCCTGTGCAGGTGCAAAATATGGGCCACACCTCAGAACCTGTTATACAGGCATTCCATGAACACAGCCAGGAATGCTTGGATTATGCAATCACAAATAGCAACAAGACACAATGCCATACACGCAGACATCTGGCATGCTGGACTCCAGCCATTACCAAACCATGCAAGAGAATGAGGAAGCTACTACATGATAGAGCAAACATAAAAAGGGAAGTAATCACTGATCAGTAGTATGGCAATAAAATATGTCCACACATACAATCCACTAAGGCCAGCTACAACAAGTTGAAACTGTGTATCCTGAGGCAATGTCACACCTGCCCCAAGTATACAGACAATCCTCAACTCCCCCCAAGAAATACAAATATATGTGAGAGATGCAACCATTTATTCAAACCGGAGGCTGAGCTCCCTCAACTCAGTACTGTCAAAACTAGTCAGGAGGAGAAGGTAACCACACACACCACAAACCCAGTCCCACATAGACCTATCACAACTGCAAACCAAACACATAAACACAGAAAATAATTCCCGAAGGCCCTAATTACAAACACAGCACACCAACAGAGGCCTCCAAAGCAGACCCCCAAGCAACCACAACCTCCAAACATAGCACATGCAACACATAGTACACAAAGCTGGTGTGCCAAACAGTCACAGACCAGAAGGAGAAACAACATGCCTGATACAGTTGTAATAGATGACTCCATAGTCAGACACACTGCTGTCCCGCTCACCAGACTGAACAAGGGAAAGGGTACAGTAAGCTGCCTGTAGGCTGCTACAATACGCCACATAACACAATTATGCAGGTCATCCCAAAGCAAGTAGAAATATGATGCAATCATTGTCCATGCTGGCATGAATGACCTGAGATGTACCTCCCTGGATTACATGAAAAGAGACATAGATGAGCTCTCTGAGTATGTACTCCAGGCCGGTATGACACTGACCATTTGCAGCATCCTACCCTCACCAAGAATGATGCCACAGTACAAACACAGAATGATCAGCTTTAACAAGTGGCACAATTACTGCTGTCATTCCAAGAGGATCTAATATCTGTCTGCTTGGGATGTCATGCTTGACAAGCCATGCTGCTGTTCCAGGGTTGGCTTGCACCTGTTACCCCTGGGCGTCTGGATATTGGATAAGGCTTTTGCCACCCCCATAGAGCCTTACGTAGGCAACGCTGAAAAGACTAACCCACCACCCTAGAAAACATAAGTGGTAAGAATCATAAAGGTAATGCTGACCAATGCCAGACATGTAAACTGCAATATGCATGCTCCTGAGGCCCTCCCCAGTATGGAGAACATCACTGTCTGTGCAGTGACAGAAACCTGCTGCAAGCCTCCTGACAGCACACCAGCACTACCAGGTTATACCTCATATCATGCGTTATGGCCCCAAAACCTGGACCAAAGCATAAAAGGAGGGGGAGTATCCATATTCAGCACAGACACCCATACGTCCAGGTAACTGACAATGCAGGAAGCATCAGAGACCACCCATGTGCACCTAACCATAGGCCAAACTGCTGTACAGTCTATAACATGCTACAGACCACACTCTCACACACAGGAACCCCACCCAGCCATCCTGAAGACACTGGACAGTATGAATGTCCCACCAAATACCAAACAAGGTACTCACAAATTACCACATAGGTGGTAAACCATTATGTATGGAAAGAGTAATCAGGGACCTAGGGACACAAGTGGACAGTAAACTGTTATGTGGCACTCACATTGCCAATGTGTCTAGGAAGAATGTCTATATTGGACACTGTATCATGAAAGGATTCACATCTACATCAACAGAGGTCATTGTGCCCCTGTACTGTTCTCTTATCAGACCCATAATCTAGTACAATGTCTCATTTGGGATGTACCTTACCTGACACCTGCAGCAGTTAGAAAGACCTCAAAGGTACCTCACCGAGAGGATAAAGGGTCTCAAATATATGTCATATGCTGCCTGGCTGTAGACACCCCAGCTGAATGCAGTCACATACTGCCTACACAGAGGCATTGTATGTCTGTTGTACAAGGCCATGTCCAACACAGGAGTAATGGACATGCTCCACCCCAGAAAACTCAAAGCCATCGGAGCTGTGAGAGTGAGAGATGTCAACCTCAACACATAATGAAATAGGATGTGCTGGATGGACAGATACATAACCCAGAGGCTCCCCACACCCTGGAACAAAATCCCACTCCATGTAAGGCAGAGCCCCTCACTGACACTCTTCATCAGGAATCTTGCCAAGTGGATGGATGATCATAGATGTACACTGAGGGTCTTCACTGTGTCACATCCAGACAGAGGCACAGTAAAGTAAATCATAAATGGCCATAATATTCACATAGCAAGGGTCGGCGAAAGACACACACACTCTGGCTAGGCTTACAAATGCCCTAGGGTGGATAGCCTAGTATGAACCTATGAAGATACAAATTGTACAGGACACTAAGGATAATCCCAAGGCTTACTCAACTGATGGTAGGAACCGTGTTGGGAATTCACAGATATGCTCTGAATCACACAAATATTACAAACAACATATCAAACACACACACATACTGCCAACATACAACCTGACAGGTGCAGTGCAAACCCCCCCCCCCCGCAGAATGCAAAATATCTATCCCAGCAGACTGCTGGCCCCCTGACATTGCAGATGCTGAGGTAACAGCCAGCATCTACAAAGCAAAACACACAGCAGCAATGGTATGAGATGGTGTCCTGGGCTGAGTCCAACATGGACACCAAGAAGAATGGAATGCCAAATCACACTACTGCTCAATGTCAGCCTTACCACAGGATATGTACCCAAAGAGCAGTGTACAACAACAATGGTCCTTCTCAACAAAGGTGTTGACTGAATGGATACTGCAAACTACCACCCCAGAATCCTGACAAGCTTGGTCTGCACAGCTATGGAAGGGACCAGCATGTACCGCAGACATAAAGATATTGGGGATCTACTGACACTGGAGATCCTGCCCCAAACATGTTTGACTCATTTGAAACAGTCATTAAGGTCATTGATGAGGGCAATGTGGTCCACACAGCGTAGCTGGACCTTGCAAAGGCTTCCATACAATACACTACGTGTTCATTATAGATATGCTCACCAGCCTAAATATAAACGCCAATGTCAGTAGAGGGGTTGCAAACCAGACCAAGGACAGAACTGACATGGTCAGACATGCTGCAGCCATGTCAGACTGCAAACCAGATATAACTGGCATCCCACAAAGCTTGGTCTTGGGACCTCCTTCACTTGGTATATATGTCCCATAGGTACAGGCCAACATGTATGCGGAGGACTACAAACTGCCCATCATATCTGACCCTCCAGCTGACACAAGCACCATACAAAAGGGCCACATAGAAGCAGACAACTGGTGCCATAGCCATGTCAGCAAGCTAATTGCAGAAAAGTGTATAGTCAACCCCCATGGATATACAGTAAGTGCCCACCAATTACCACATAGGTGTTAACCCATTACGTACCTAACATGTAATGAGAGACCTGGGGACACAAGGTGATAGATATCCTGCATTGGACAAACATGCAGCTGTAGTGTTCACAGAAACATACCATACACTCACCAAATCATGAAGGTTGTCAGATCTAGATAAGGGAAGGTCATTGTGGCTCTGCAGTCATCCTTCATCAGCGTTACAATTGACTACAATAGCCCCTGTGGGATGTACCTCAGCAGACACCTCCATCAACTGTAAAGTCCCCAACAGTACTTCACCAGGAGTATCAAAGAGCTTGAACAGATGCCATGTGTTGCCTGATTAAACAAACTGCAGCACCACACACTGCCATACTGCCCACCCAGAGGCAAGCTGTGCCTGATGCATAAAGCCATGTCCAAGCTGGAATCAGTGAACATGCTGCACCTTGTACAATCTGAATGGCAGTGAGCTATGCACATGAGAGACCTGAACCCCAGCACTGACATACATAGGACAAGCTGTACTGCATGATCCATAACACAGAAGCCACCCCCACTCATGAGTAAACTCCCAGTACAGGTTATCCATAGAGTCACTCATCGATTCTCCTCAGGAGGAATCATGAGTGGATGGGAGATGGTAGGTTTACCCTGGGTATCACTGTTATGTCACAGGTAGACAGAGGCACAGTATACTAACCATGACATATGTCATGGCAAACTCCACTTACAATGTGTGTCGAAGGACAAGCACACTCTCTGATTAGCATTAGAAATGGCCTAGGGCACATCGCTACTGTTTGCCAATGTACACCTATGTTGTGGAATACACTACCAATGTTGGACAAGCCTGGTATAAGTAGTTCATATCTCAACGTAATGCAACATGGTCAGATGTGCACAACTGGCCCCTAACCAGGCTGTTGTGCTCACTATGGAAATGTAAAGCAGTGATAGGACTAAAGCCTAGGATACTGTCCACCACAGTGAAAGTACTGAACCAGTACACTATACGGTACTACAGTGTTAGGTCAGTATGAAAGGATGTTGACAACTGTATGCAAAGTATCCCATGCAAACCCTGCAGGCACAGTATAATCCCTGTTGTGTTCACACACAAAGCAGTTGGACAGTAACTACACAACATGACATACAACACACAACCATAAACGGGAGATATTGTTGAAGTTCACACTCATCCACAAATGTGGTGGGCTGCAGAGTTCAACATATGGAAAGCACACACTGGGCATGCTCGCACACTTTGATAAATGAGACATATGTCAGACATGCCATGGGAAGGCTGAACTGGGCATGCTCACACACTTAGGCCAAATCTCAGTTTAGCAGTTGGCCACACATATCTGGTATTTGTACGTGTTATTCCAGGAACCAACCACATTACAGCAATCTGCCCAGTGCACACAGTTAAATGACTACAGAGACATATGTGATATAGTGGATCCCTCCCATATGCAAACATCTTCCACAGATACACAAGTTGTTCATACAAACGGGGAATGCTATGGCAATAAAGACCTGCAAACAGTCTATCAGCAACAAATAATGTGCATCTGACAATTAAACATATGGGTGTAGAGGTCAACACTAGGCTATTTGCCCTAGGGAATGACAGCTTAGCCAGAGTGTGCTTGGCGTCTGCCTCCTCAGTACAGTAGGCTACTGTGCCACTGTAAAGTAGGTCACATAAGGCACCATATGAGGCTAGTGTGCTGTGCCTCTGTCAAGCAGGGACACAGTGGAGATCCCAGGGTTTGAATGTGCTAAGCCACATCCATGTTGCTGGTGTGTGCTGGAAGAGGGTTGCTGAGGACCTCTAACAGTAAATGGGCATCAATAACAGACTGAGGGGAGCCTTATCTGCATTGTCTGGACAATTTCACTGTCAACACTGTGTTGTGATGATTATGAGGGATTGAAGTGTCGTGCCTGTACTTTTCAGAGATGTCCTCCCTCTGTGGGCTACTGCTCTGCAATGTATTAGCTCACTCTGTCTGTTGGACAGCTCATATATGGCTGGTGTACATCTGACAGGTGTCCTGTTGTGGAGCAGTCATGGGTATATTTGGGATAGCATGATCAATGCAAACCTTCCACATGCTCATAGAATGTAATTGTCAAGGATTATGGAGAGTGGCCTGTATACTCCCCCTAGCATAGGTCCTTTGAAGTCTTCCACCCCATTCTTCACAAGTGTAAAGTCTGCTTGTGATAAATACAGTTTGTTTGCAGTGACAACCTTGCCTGGGGGTGGGGATGGGATATGGATGTCCAGGGAAAGGTGGGTATGGTCAGATATCAACAATGGTGGTCTACCTCTGGTGTGGAACAGTGAGTACCCATGTTGCAGATGGTCAGGTGCAATATGTATTCCCCCTTGTGGCTGTGGTGAGAGGTTCTGACATAGCACATGGACTCACAAATTGTAGTGGCTGTAGGGTAATGTTGTAGAGGCCTGAGTAGTTCCCACACACAATATGCCTGTACCTGACGTTAACAACTGGAATGGTGTATGTGAACACCTGCATATCCTGGCACTGTTCCCAGGGAAGCAAAGTGTATATCCTGGATGTGGGAGGGGTGGTCTGGACTGGTTGTGTTGTGTGTTACAGGTCCTGTGGTCACGAAGCATGGTATAGAACATAACCTGCCAGTGCGATGTGCACATCTGACCCTGAAGTAGGTGGCTGCAAATGCATATATATGCTATCCCCCACCTGACAGGTAGTACTAGATGTACATACCTCTGTAGAAATAATGATGTCAGCACCCTATAAATACTGCAGGTGCAGAACAGATGCCCAGTAACTCAGATAGTGAGCTCTGTTAATGCGTCTCCCTCAAGTGTCATAATATAATTAGGTAGGGGTTTGAATCCTGCAAATGCTCTGTGTGTGTGTGGGTGAGTGGGGTTGTTGTGTGTGTAAGTCTGTGTGAGGGAAATGTCCCTTTTGGCAACTGGGAAAACACACTACAGGATGCACATTCCCCTTTCTAAACACTGATGATGTCAGCACCCTATAAGTACAGCAGGTGAAGGGAAACCTCCCAGTAATGCGAATAGCGCGCGCTGCTAATGCGTCCGTCTCGAGTGTCATAGCATAGTTAGGTAGGGGTTTGAATCCTGTAAATGCCCAGTGTGTGTGGAGGAGTGTTAGTGTGTGTGCATGTCTGTATGAAAGAAATGTCCCTTTTGGCAACTAGGAGAACACACTACAGGATGCACATTCCCCTTTCTAAACACTGATGTAGTCAGCACACTATAAGTACAGCAGGAGAAGGGAAACATCCCAGTAATGCGAGTAGTGCGCTCTGCTAATGTGCCCGTCTCAAGTGTCATAACATAGTTAGGTAGGGGTTTGAATCCTACAAATGCCCAGTGTGTGTGTGGAGAGGGGTTCATGTGTGTGCAAGTCTGTATGAAAGAAATGTCCCTTTTGGCAACTAGGAGAACACACTACAGAATGCCCTTTCTAAACACTGATGATGTCAGTACCCTATAAGTATAGCAGGAGAAGGAAAACCTCTCAGTAATGCGAATAGCACGCTCTGCTAATGCGTCCGTCTCGAGTGTCATAACATAGTCAGGTAGGGGTTTAAATCCTGCAAATGCTCAGTGTGTGTGGAGGGGTGTTAGTGTGCGTACAATTCTGTATGAAAGATATGTCCCTTTTGGCAACTAGGAGAACACACTACATGATGCACATTACCCTTTCCAAACACTGATGATGTCAGCACCCTATAAGTACAGCCGGAGAAGGTAAACCTCCCAGTAATTCGAATAGCGCGCTCCACTAATGCGTCTCTCTCAAGTGTCATAACATAGTTAAGTAATGGTTTGAATCATGCAAATGGCAAGTGTGTGTGTTTGGATGAGGGGAGTTTGTGTGTGTGAAAGATATGTGCTTTTTGGCAATCAGGAGAACACACTACATGATGCACATTACCCTTTCCAAACACTGATGATGTCAGCACCCTATAAGTAAAGCCGGAGAAGAGGAACCTGTCAGTAATTCGAATAGCACGCTCCGCTAATGCGTCTCTCTCAAGTGTCATAACATAGTTAGGTAGGTGTATGAATCCTGCAAATGGCAAGTGTGTGGGGGGGTAGTAGGGTGTGTGTAATTGCAAGTGTGAGAGAATAGTTCCTTTTGGCAACTACTACAATACACCAGATGCTGCATATTCCTCCAGTAAACACAGGCAATGTCACCACACTATAACTACAGCCAAACAGGGCAAATCGCCCAGTAATGCAAATAGTGCGCTCCGCTACTGGGTCTCTTACTACTGTCAGAGCACAGTTAGGTATGTTTTGGAAACCCACAACTGCCACATGTGTTTGTGTCACACAAAATGCCCATGTGTGGGTTGTTGTTCATAACAATGCATGACATTGCTTAAACCAGCAATGGCAATGCACACATGATGTATGTGTGTGCCACATACACATATATACCTGTGACCTTCAATAGTTCCCATGTCTGACACGTGCCTCAAGTGAATAAATGGTATTTGCACTGCACAACATTATGACTGTGTCTTACTGTGCAGGGGCTGCATGCGGTATGTGTATATACCTTGTGAGTTGTATATGGTATCATCCTAACAGCGGGGGATACACATCTGGTCTGGGCCATATAGTCTACATGTAGTCAATGAACAGTTGCTGCATGTTCCCACCTGTTGTGGGAGTGGTAACATGTTGTTCCACTGCAATTCAGTGACTACATGCTAGGAACCTTTCAGCTAGTGTGTTGTAGCTACAGTAATGCTCACACACAGTGTTCAGCTGGATGCAGTCCAGCCATATAAAGACATATGTAGAGACCGTCATATTCCCAGTGTTGTTAGGGAGGACAGATGGGTTTCCTGTGTATGGGAGGGTTGTGTGTGCCAGGCTATGAACCAGAAGTCAGTCCAACACACTGTTAGCTGCACATGGATAGGCCCTGATGCTTTGTGCTGTGCCAACAACCTGGAGGTGTGTGTATCTGTGGTGCCTTGAGATACCTCCCCCCTGTTCATGTGTGGTACATGTGTAGGGGACGACAACCATGGTATGAGGTATAACCTGGCAGTGATGGGTTGCACCTGTGAGCCATGAATCAGGAATCTGTTACTGCACAGATATTGCAGTTTACAATGCTGAGGACAGTGTCCAGTGCATGCATCTTGCGGTGTACACTGCTGGTGTTGTGTAGCATTACTGTTAGTGTCCTATCCCGTGTGATACCCACGGAGGTGGCTATGTAATCTGAGCCCTGCAGCATAAGTCACTATGTGTGTATCAAGAGGCTTTGCTAATATACAATGGCCCATGGGTGACATGTGCAAGCTGCCCCTCGCAAATCATTGTGGCTTCCCTAGCATGTAAGCACACGCTGACAGCCATTGGATACCCTATGAATGACATTGGCGATTGAGCAAAATGTAGACATAGAACACCCTTCCTACGTATTGTGGTAGCATACCTGGTGAGGGTATGATGGCAACCAAGGTCAGGCTCATACCAGCCCATGCCACATGCTGAGAGAGCCCTTCTATATTCCCTATCATGTAGTCCAGGGAGGTACGTCTCAGGTCATCCACAGTGGCATGGACAATGACTGAGTCATATGTGTCCATGCCTCTGACTGACCTGTATGCATGTGTTATGTGGTGGACCATAGTGCCCCACGGGCATATCACTGTGACCTTCACCATGTACAGCCTGTTGAGTGGGATCCCACTGCACTGGCCAAGAGAGGTACCTGACACATCTGTAGCAGGTGTGTTGTGTAGCCCTACAGGCTGTGAGTGTTTGGCACACAGGATGTGTGTGCCATGTGTGGCATGTGCTCTGTTCCGACTTAACGTATGCCTGTGTGCCAGCTGCGGAGGTGTGTGATGCTCAAGCAGGATGCTATTCTGAGGCTCCAAGTATGCCCCAGTGTGTTCATGTGTTTGGATTGCTGTCAGTGCAGGTCTATGTCAGAATGGTATTGTAGTCACTGTAGTATGTCATGCCACCTGACAGGGTATGCCAGTACTGGGTTCAGAGTGCTCAGTCCCCAGATTGGCTATGTGGTTGCACCTCACACATGTGTTGTATGTTCCTGGCCAGGGGAGAGGGTTGACTGCATACATGTGGCAGCTGTGACATTGCCACATGACTCACATATTCCACAACTGGACCATAGAGGTGATTCACAAGTTACCTTTGCACATGCTACCATAGTAGTGTGATTGCCATGGTGATTACCAACACATAGGGCCAATGGGGAACAACATACTGAAGGTGAGTATGTGTGGGTGTACTGCTACTGATTTCATAGCGCTGGCATTTATGACTGCACACGTGGGCAAATGCCAGGTAAGTCATATGCAATGTGTCACAGGCAACGTACATGCGAACAGGACAGACAGTGACGTTCTGTCATGTGAGACATTGACATACGTATAGTAAGCTATGCAGATGTCACTAGGAATCCACAGAAGCTCTGTAAATCTGCATTGCAGGTGGAATCAGTGTTCCAGGGAACCTCAAGCAAACATGCATGCAAACAAAGCTACAGTAAGCAGGGCTGGAAGTAGTCCATTGTACAACAAAGAAGGGGTACCACTTCCAGTAGGTAACAGTGCAAATATGCAGGCACTATAAACATGTACCCAGGAATGCACAGCTCAGATGTCCATGGTAAAACTGACATCATTTAAAATTTAATTTAATTTAAATTAAATTGGTACTGCACACATATCAACATGCGCAAACATCCACATTGCATAGTCGTTGTGGGCAACATGCCACCATTAGTGTACATGTCCATCATTGCGTATCACTACTTGCATTACCTTCTCCCCTGTGCTACCTATGTATGTGGTTATCTATTGACATCCTTATCACCAGTATGCATAAATGTGCAGCTGTTATACTATGGTATTTACTATGGGTGTAGATAACAATTCAGGACAGTCATACAGTTACTGCATCAGGCATGCTGGGATATACACACAATCATATCAGCACATTGTACTGTTACCAACATGATACTATTAATACACTTCTATGTAGTCACCCTGTGCATCAGCAACATGTTAACCTGTTCCTGCACTGATGTTGGGGATTGCAGGAGGTGGCACAGTTTCATCATATGCACAGGGTGTGAACTAGGTATGCCTGAGTCTGCCACTGAAACCACCAATTGACATGTATGTGTATGTGTGTTGGTGAGGGACAGCAGTACAGGGTGGGGCACTGTTGATGCAGTGTGTGCATGTATGTGGTAGCCCTAGGTGTTAACATTTCACATGTGTGTATGCATGCACACAGTTCCACCTCATGGCTGCCATATACTGGAGTTTGTGGACAGCCACAGACTGCACCTGGCAGGTCATACAGATCAGTGTCTGTGGCCATGGACACAGTACCTGTGCCTGGCAGGGGTGCTACGGACCGTATCCGGTACTAAGCCAGACTGAGAACTGTCATCAGAAGTGGGTGTTCGTTGACTGGACACAGGTCCCTGTTGGGACTGTCCAGAGCCATGTGCACATGTGGTCTCCTGGGGCGGTCTGATGACAGCACAGACCCAGCATTGCTGGGGCTGCTGCTGGCACTATGGGGGCGTCCGCTGGCCTGTTGTCGTCTGTGCCGACTGCCAGCTGCTGCTGTTGCTGGCATATAGCCACGTCGATGCCGCAACCGTCCACCATTGCCCTGGCTCATGGATATGTAGTTGTGGAACTGCTGTAATATGTCCCCACAACGTCTGTCTATGACATCAGTGAAATTACGGATAGCATCCGCAATGTCACGCATACTGTCAGTCATGGATGTGCAACATGTTCTCAGCTCCCTCAGACCCTGTCTGGTGTACCTTTCCATACGTGACTGCGCCTGCATGACAGCCTAAAACATAGCTGAAGTTGACAGACCTCTTTGGGCACATCTGCCAGAGGCAGTACGCCCACGGATGCTCCCACGAGAACCCATGGGCAACTGTCTGTGTGGTACCATCTCAGGACCCTGCCCATGGCTGCTGTGTGGGGAAGCATGTGACACAGATACCACATTACCCTGGTCAATGCCCACTGTATCCTGTCCATCACCTAGGGACATTGGTGACATAGGATGTACTGGCAGGATGACTGTGCACAATGATGGGGTTGACAGCTGTGTACTGTCAATTGGCTGACCAATGACGGACCCTGAGACACCTTCCTGTGCCATTGCACAGATATCATCATTATCAGTAACTGTGGCACCAGATTCAGGTTCCCTGCTGCAGGACACCAGAGCAGCACCAGAACCTGTGGGAGGAAGACAGGAAACACAGTTTACAATGTCTACACAATGTTACCAGTGATGCACACATGCACACATGCACACATGCACATGTGCACACACGCACACATGCACACATGCGCACATGCACACGTGGACACATGCACACATGCACACAAGCACACATGCACACGTGGACACACGCACACATGCACACATGCACACCCCGCAGTATACACACAGATCACTACTGAGTTACACTATTATTACTAGCACTATCAAGACTATTATAGGTATTGTTAATACACACTCACCAGCATGGATGGGCTGCCTTGCTGTAACACTGGAGGGACCTGCAGAAATGAGGGGATTAATGTCAGTGGGTACAACTGTGCCATTGATACTGCGTATGATACAGTTCAGTAGTACAACAGTTGCCTTTCACATGTCAGCTGCTGATATTGGCAATATCACATCTGCACAATTACATACTATGTTGACAGCTACATACCAAGGACACACCTTACACATGCATAAACTAACAGTGTACAGAACAGTCAAGTGTACATATGGCATATTACCTGCACGCTCCATGTCGTGTTGCTGTGTGGCTCCAGCCTCCATCATAATGTAGGTAATGTAGGTGTGTTGCTGTTGATGTTCCTGTGCTGGAGCCACAACACTTAGGAGTAGCCCCTCCAGTCTGGTGAGGGGGGGATGTGTGGCCACCCCACCTCCTGTGGCGACCTGTTGTCTGTGGATATCCGACGCACGCTGACGGACATTTCTGATTAAATCACTGCAGTGATGTCGTACCTGCTCATATGTCCTATTATGCGTGCCAATGTCATTTACCCTACGGACAAGGTCTTGCCACAGTGCAGCCCTCTCCTGCTGATTCTGGCTGGTGTGGGAAAACAGTATGTCATAATCCCGCACCAGGCACTAGTGTATCTCTTCATAGGTTCATAGGTTCATAGGTTCATACTAGGCTATCTGCCCTAGGGCATTTATAAGCCTAGCCAGAGTGTGTATGGCTTTCGCCACTCATATTAAATTAATTTTGCTATGCCCTTTTTCAAGGTTAGTCATCTTCTGCAGCAGAGTAGGCAGGATTTCGCTGACGTGCCATGTCCCTGAAAGAGAACACAAACAGGATATCAGCAAACTATGTCAGCAAAATATGGCACACATACTATACATGATACTCAACTGTAGTGATATACTACTACTCCCATATGTAACACGTGTGTGTCTCTTGGTGGATACACATGTACATGGCCAGATATCAGTTCTCAGCTGACACCTGTGCAACAATACCTGCCACATTCCATACAACATAGTACCAAGCCCCATCAGTCAGCACACTGAGACAGGTCCAATGCACCAACCTCACTCTGTGGGTTCATAACAAGGTACTGTATGTGGAACATCATCCACTAGTGTGATCTGAACACAAACTAATTGGCCTGGATATACATAACCCACCACCACCACCAGCACAGTAGACTACTTTGAAATATATGTGAATAGACAGATTTTCACTTGTTAGGACTGAGATGGTATCCATGCAGCCCACTGGGCCAGTGGAAGCCACAACCCACAATGCTGACCCCTTTGCAAATGCTTCCCACGGACATCCCCAAGAATGCATGGAACATGCACACACAATTCTAACCCAGACCCTATGCACAAAGGTTAAGCATCCTGTCTGGTGGACCCCAGCCAAAGACAAATTGTATAACGATAGAAGGAGGCTACTGCAGGACAGAGCAGAATCACATAAAGGGAAGGCATCTGTGGTCAGCACTAGTAAAAAGCTAAGTTCTCTCATAACAACATCCAAGGCCAACTCTTGAGAGGAAAATGGCCAAGGACACTAAAGATAACCACAAGGCCTTCTTCAGTTTTGTTAGAAACATGGACCAAAAGCCTCAGATATGCTCAGAGTTAGTACACAACTACATAAAATTCACTGAACCTACAGATATTGGCAACATTCTGGCAGACAGGTTCAGTGCAAATATCCACCCTCCCTCTCCCCCTAAAGAAGAAATACTTATCACAGCTGAATGTAACCTCCCTGTCATCTCAGATGTCCAGGTGAGGGCCGCCCTCAGCAAAGCAGAACACACAGCATCAATGGGACCTGATGGTATCCCTGGATGTGTGCTACGTGAACTCCAAGAGGAGCTACAACTGCATATAAAAATGATATTTAACCTTAGCCTTACTACGGGATATGTACCTGAACACTGACGTACAGCAACAGTGGTCCCACTCCACAAAGGAGGCACCTCTACAGACACTGGGAACTACCGCCCCATAAGCTTAACCAGCATGGTCTGCAAAGCTATGGAAAGATTCATTATGGAACTCATATACAGCGACATTGGGGACCTACAGACACTTGATCCCACCCAGTTTTGCTTTATGAAGGGCTGATCCTGCCTTTTGAACCTGGTTGACTTTTTCAAAACAGTCACTACAGCCATTGATGAGGGCAAAGCAGTCCATACAGCCTACCTGGACTTGCCTAAGGCCTTCAACACAATACCCCACTCAGGCATCATAGACAAGCTCATCATCTTAAATGTTAATACATATGTCACATGATGGGTTGCAAACTGGTTGAACAACAGAATCCATAAAGTCAAAATTGCGGGAGCCATGTCAAACTCAAAGCCAGTCACAAGTGGTATCCCACAGGGCTCTGTCCTAGGACCCCTCTTGTTTGGCATTTACTTCTCAGATGTGAAAGCAAACATGGGTGGGTTGTGGATGACAAAGTTCCCAGATGACTGCAAACTAGGCGCCATAGTCGATACACCAGCTGACACACACATCCTACAGACAGGCCTCACTGAAACGGACAACTGGTGCCAGAATCATGGCCTAACACTGAATGGCATGAACTGTATAGTCATCCCCTTTGGGTAAAACAACGTACACACAACTTATCACATAGACATACATATAGATACAGACCAATAACACATATGGAGGGTTCACAGTATGTAGACTATTAAATTGTTACTTTACATTACCTGTGTTTGTCACAGCTGATTGCGTTACCATTTGTATAGGTTCCTGCTGCTGCTAGCCCAGCTTGATACTGTCACTGATGACAGCTTCAACTTAGTTTTTTTTTTAAGTGTAGTTTTTGTTTGTGTTTTTATTTTCTTTTTTTTTTTCTTTTTCTCTCTCTCTCTGCCTCCAGACGGTGCAATGAAAGTATTGCATGCATGGACTGGCAGTACAGGATGCTTTTGTAGGTATCTGCATATGTCCATGTGATGGCCTCTGCACCAATTGTTAGCCAGCATTTTCTGATTGCATGCAGCCAGTTGTGTACTGATTGCAGTTCTCACTGTGATTTCAGGACAGTGCTATAAAAGGGTATGTGAGATAGACTACAGGACCTGTCATTCAGAGTGACTAAGGCACTTTTAAGCAGTTGTAACCGGGTTAGTGCTGGTTTGCGTGGAGCTCACACATGCGCACTGGCATTCAGCACTGAGCAAACCCATTTACAACTGCTTACAAGTGCTTACTCGTGCACACACCCGCGCTATTTTCTTTGAAAGAAATGAAAATGGGGAGACAGGAAAGTAGTGAAAAAGGGGTCACAAAGAGGGTAAGACAGTAGGGAAACAAGCTTGGGTTTTGCAGGAGGGATGTAGGTAAGGCCCATAGCTGCCCATTTCTTCATCAGCAACAACTGTGCATATGTTTGTAATTTGGTGTGACATTTGAAACCTTCCACCCCTGAGAGAGGTGTAAGGACAACAATAATACTTGTTGTACAGCCAATTGTAATTGACAGTTTCCATGTCCAGCAGACATGTGTGCAAAATGGGCAGCTATGTATGGGGCATAATTTTTTTGTGGGTACAGAGTGCCCTTTTTTTTTTTCAGGTGAGAGTGGTATGTCAGGTAAAGGAAGTCGGTATAGCTGGGGAGGTAGGTTGGGTAGGTCAGCAGACAAGACAAACAAGACGCATACAGGGGCGGTGTATGACATGTGTGGGGGGGTTACACAATTGATGGGGACGGATGTTTGGATATCCAGAGCCCATGAGCCCACAGATGGTAACAGTGGAACTGATAAACCCACCCATGGGCAGTTGCCACTGTACCTTCACTGCCCAGGATGGGGCTGTGCTGGGGGCTGTGTAGGCCGGGCAACAGGCGTGCCCGTTAGTTGTGCCACCTGTGCCTCAAGCTGGCGTAGGGGCCCAAGAACAGCTTCCTGGATCTCCCTACGCATCACAGTCCGGACGCTACAGAGGGTGAGTGGTGGTTCTCCTCCAGCCACACTTGCAGAGGGGGGAAGAGCCCCATCCCCTGCAGTGCTTCCACCCGCAGGTGGCACAGGGCCACCGGAGGAGGGTCCGGACTGGGCACTACTGCCAGGTGCACTCGCCAGCTGAGGTGGGAGAGGTGGGTCAGCTGGAACCCGCCTTCTCTGCCATCCTATGTTTTGCATTATGTCATGACAGTTTGGGTAAGTAACATACAATACCATTCACAATTAGTTGTAACAGCATGCATTAGTATTCCCATTAACCAAACACCCAGATATTCACACCATTGAACAGCGAGCATAACACATGCATAATTTGAACAGCAATACACAGTCCAACAACATGCAGGATTGATTGATGGCAACAGGCCATCAGGTTTGGATGTATGAACAGGGCAGATGCATCAACGTACATGCAAATATGTATGGCCCAACAGGACAAATGCCCAGGGGTGTTAATTGTGATTGCACATACCAATTTCACGTGGAATGGATTATATGTGGTTATAGGGTAGGGTGAAGAAAATATAATTAACACCTTCAAATACCAATACATATGCTGTACATTTCTAATCGCTGCAGATATATACACACTACAGTTCTACCTACAGTTTCCTACTTCAAGTTAGTGATAGGAATGTTACTGCTACATCAATATACATTTTCATTTTTATTCATACACGTTCATATCTGGCTCTGTTCAGCTACATCATCCTGCTACATTTGCTTTATATAGCTATAGACAACTGTGGATGTTTGGTATTTCAGACAATCAAACTATCTGCATATTGCAGACTGAGAGCAACATATCCAGATTTTGGGATACACATTCCAGCTGCAGGAACATTTTGAACACATTTCGCAGTTTGGTTCTGCTTGTCACATTCATTTTAATATGGAATGACTGCCGTATACTTTATTCAGGAGTTATTACTACTTTATTGGTGGATTCATAACTCTTTCTCACACTCTCTCACTTGTTTTATTTTTACAATTCAGGATGGTACTTACTTCTAGGCTTTATTGACATGTTTTACCTGTAGTTATTACAATCCTTTCCAACATTCTCACTTCTGTCATGTTTCAGTATTTCAACAGGAATATATTTCACACATGTGATTTTCTCATCTTCTGCAGCTGTACTTTTCAGCCTGCTGCAGGTTGTTTACTATTATATTACAGGTGGGGCATCTTTATTTCAGACTTTATTTCAGACATTTTCATTTTTCTGTTAGGATTACAGACTGCAGCACACTTTTGTAATCGAGCAATACTTGCAAACACTCTTACACTGTTACTTGCATATTTTATTACTTAGTGACTACACTGCACTCTTTTGCTAACTGTCATACTTTTATATTTTTTTACAGTTACAGGGAGAGGATTACTGACCTGCCTGGTGGCGCAACCGCACCAGCCTATCACCATAGGCTCTGCAGTTCGCAGAACAGACATCTGCAGCTGTAATATAAATAAAGTAATATTGGAATACACATCTCCATAATATCAGCTAGGTTAATTTCTTACATACATAATTAGATGTAACTTACTCAGTAGTGGGGCTTTGGGCATTTGCCGGGCCTCCTGGATCCAAAGGTTCAGTTGGTCCTGCTTACGTCTCTTCAGGTCCACATGGTGGTGACGGACCTGCTCACCAGTCCTTGGAATCCCTGTGGCACTGGTGAGATCATGAGCCAACCGGTCCCACGCCTCATCCCTATATGCTCCCCACAGGACCTGGCTCTGCATGAGTTGGGCCTCATGATTGTGGACAAGGAGCCAGACCATATATCTGGACTCCTCAATGCCCCACTTCTGTGCTCGGAAGCAACTACCCTCACCTACTCCTGACATTCTGGCTGCAAGTTAGTTCTACAATCGGTTATGCTGTGTATTCCCACCTATGGGGCTTATATATGCCATTTTTCCCGCACTTAGCTGTGATTGGCCATTTTGGAATTGTATCAGCTTCACAAAACCTGCTTTGTCATGCTCCTCTTTCTATTCATTCCTATATATTTGCTATTACTGCATTTCTAAGTACAGCTGTCATGTCTTAGTGGTTCAGTACCTTGACTATGGTGCATGGTATCCTGTGTTTGAACCTGGCCACTGCTTTTTATATTTTATGACTGTCTAGACAGGCTAGGGGGTGTGTCTGTGTAAAGGCAGTTTTGTTACAGCTTGCTCAACGTTGCCCGTCGGTTAGCTTGTTGGTGCGGTGCACAGCTCCGCGCAAATGGGGTACACTGGTTTACGCTTCATTTGGCTGTCAGCACGCATATTACGCTCAGCTCAGCTAGGGGCACACAGTTTCAGCATGTTAAACCACGGCTCACCTACGGGCACTCATTTTGCACCTGTTGAACCACTGCTCACCTACGGGCACTCATTTTGCACCTGTTAAACCACTGCTCACCTTCGGGCACTCATTTTACACCTGTTCAACCACTGCTCACCTATGGGCAGATGCACTCACCTTGTTAAACTTTAGCTCAGCTATAGGCACATCTGGCATTTGTTATTATTTTGTTATCTCACATTTCTTCAAAATAAATGGCCTATTTCATTACATTTTACATAAAATATAGTTTTATATGTGTACATATATGTCAGGGACTTGTTTCGTGCTTATTTCACTAAAAATAAAAATTGATGTTGTGGGGGCTTGAACCATGACTGCCTGCTTTTCAGCCAACATCTCTACTGTTACGCTATTGTTTTTTTGGCTTACTTTGTATATTTAGTTCTTATATGCTTTTCCACTTACTGCTAACTGTGGTAAGCTACGGGCATGCCCGGGCAAATGAGCGCACTCACGGGCAAACATCTTTACAATTTAAAATAAATATAACATGTTCATTTATATAATTTTATGTTCATAGTCTGTGCGGGCATGTGTTGTGTTTATTCACATTTCCATGTACTCTGTCATGGGGGTTTACTTTAGGCATATTTACTCTTCTGGGGGCATGTCTGCTTGCAGGGTTCGGCCTACGGACACGCCCCCTACTGTCTTCCATGGACCGTGTAAGCCTTAGGTGTGATTCAGTATGCCCTCATGCATATGCATGACATGCTGACGTCACACGGTTTAACTGCAGCCTCCGTGTAAGCCTTGTAACTCTTACACGGAGGCTTCATGAATCCTGCCCTATAATACAGATTTGTTGTATTCTGGACTTTAGAATAGTTGCTGTGTTGCCCATTTACTTAGTTGGATAGAAGTAAGCTTCTTTGTTCACCAGTGGGAGTGGGGAGCTTTGAGCAGCCTATCTGTCCCTGGAGGAGTGACCGCCACACAAGATCTTGTTGTTTATTGGCTGTTTAGGGCTATTTCCTAGCTCTTTTAAGTCCCCTGTATAAAACCCGCTTTGCACAGTTTTTGCACTTGTTTCCGACTCAGCAAGCTCCTTGTGGTCCTGCAGAGTGGTGCTAGCAGCAGAGAGACAAAAAAGAGTGACTGCTACCAGATTTTAAGTACCTTTTTCTGCCTTTACCTTTGCAACTGTCTATTCTCTCCGAAAAGCGAGTAATAACTGCTATTTTGCTAGATTTATGCTTGTTTTTGCATTTTATTCAATACCTGCACTTTTAAGTTTGTTTTGTTGTTGATTTAACTGTTGAGGCTGCTCACGCAAGTGCGCTAGCCTGCGTAAAGTTTTTTCTATGCATTTTAGTGTTGCCTGTTGAAAAAAAAGAAAAAAACAAAAAAAATCCTTGTTTTCCTGCCTTTCCTGAGCTAGAATAGTCCCTAATACAGATTTACTGTATTCTGCACTTTAGAATAGTTCCTGTGTTGCCCATTTCCTTACTTGGATAGAAGGAAGCTTCTATGTTCACCAGTGGGAGTGGGGAGCTTTGAGCAGCCTATCTGTCCCTGGAGGAGTGACCTCAGCACAAGATCATGTTGTTTATTGTCCGTTTTGGGCTATTTCCTAGCTGCTTTAAGTCCCCTGTATAAAAACCCGCTTTGGCGCAGTTGTTGTGCTTGTTTCCGACTCAGCAAGCTCCTCGTGGTCCTTCAGAGTATTGCTAGCAGCAGAGAGTTGAAAAAGAGTGACTACTACTAGATTTTAAGTACCTTTTTCTGCCTTTACCTTTGCAACTGTCTATTCTTGCCGAAAAGCGAGTAATAACTGCTAATTTGCTAGATTTAAGCTTGTTTTTGCATTTTATTCAATACCTGCCCTTTTAAGTTTGTTTCGTTGTTGATTTAACTGTTGAGGCTGCTCACTCAAACCGCTAGCCTGTGTAAAGTTTTTTCTGTGCATTTTAGTGTTGCCTGTTGAAAAAAAAAAAAAACAAAAAAATCCTTGTTTTTCTGCCTTTCCTGAGATTGAATAGTCCCTAATACAGATTTACTGTATTCTGGACTTTAGAATAGTTCCTGTGTTGCCCATTTCCTTACTTGGATAGAAGGAAGCTTCTTTGTTCATCAGTGGAGTGGGGAGCTTTGAGCAGCCTATCTGTCCCTGGAGGAGTGACCTCAGCACAAGATCTTGTTGTTTATTGGCCATTTTGGGCTATTTCCTAGCTCTTTCAAGTCCCCTGTATAAAAACCCGCTTTGGTGCGTTTTTGCACTTGTTTCCGACTCAGCAAGCTTCTCGTGGTCCTGCAGAGTGGTGCTAGAAGCAGAGAGATGAAAAAGAGTGACTGCTACCAGATTTTAAGTACCTTTTTCTGCCTTTACCTTTGTGACTGTCTATTCTCGCCAAAAAGCGAGTAATAACTCCTATTTTGCTAGATTTAAGCTTGTTTTTGCATTTTATTCAATACCTGCACTGTTAAGTTTGTTTTGTTGTTGATTTAACTGTTGAGGCTGCTCACTCAAGTGCGCTAGCCTGTGTAAAGTTTTTTCTGTGCATTTTTGTGATGCCTGTTGAAAAAAAAAAGAAAAAAAAATATCCTTGTTTTCCCACCTTTCCTGAGCTAGAAAAGTCCCTAATACACATTTGCTGTATTCTGGACTTTAGAATAGTTCCTGTGTTGCCCATTTCCTTACTTGGATAGAAGGAAGCTTCTTTGTTCACCAGTGGGAGTGGGGAGCTTTGAGCAGCCAATCTGTCCCTGGAGGATTGACTTCAGCACAAAATCTTATTGTTTATTGTCCGTTTTGGGCTGTTTCCTAGCTCTTTCAAGTTCCCTGTGTAAAAACCCGCTTTGGCATGGTTTTTGCACTTGTTTCTGACTCAGCAAGCTCCTTGTGGTCCTGCAGAGTGGTGCTAGCAGCAGAGAGACGCAAAAGAGGGAACTGCTACTAGATTTTATATACCTTTTTTTGCCTTTACCTTTACGACTATCTATTCTCACTGAAAAGCTAGTAATAACTGCTATTTTGCTAGATTTAAGCTTGTTTTTGCATTTTATTCAATACCTGCACTTTTAAGTTTATTTTGTTGTTGATTTAACTGTTGAGGCTGCTCACTCAAGTGCGCTAGCCTGTGTAAAGTTTTTTCTGTGAATTTTTCTGTTGCCTTTTGAAAAAAAAGAAAAAAAAACAAAAAAAAAATCCTTGTTTTCCTGCCTTTCCTGAGCTAGAATAGTCCCTAATACTGATTTGCTGTATTCATAGGTTCATAGGTTCATAGGTTCATAGGTAGATACTAGGCTATCTGCCCTAGGGCATTTATAAGCCTAGCCGGAGTGTATTTGGCTTCCACCTCCCTATTTGATTAGCCTACTGTGCCTCTGTAAAGTAGGTCACAGAATGTACCCTTTTAAGATTAGTTTATTGTGCCTCTGTCTATCAAGGACACAGGAGAAATCCCAGGGTTGAATTTGCGATTTCCCATCCACGCGTCCAAATTTTGCTTGAAGAGGGTCAGCTAGGGGCTATGTCTAACATGAATTGGGATTCTATTCCAGAGTGAGGGGAGCCTCTGGGAAATGAATCTGTCCCTCCAGCATCTTCTATTTATTTTTGTGCTGAAGTTTAGGTCCCTGGAGCATGTAGCTCTAATGGACTTGGATTTTTTGAGGTGGAGCATGTCCATTAATTCTGGGTTTGACATGGCTTTGTACGTCAGGCATAGATCGCCTCTGAGTAGGCGGTAAGCAACTGAGTAGAGCTGGAGTTTCTTAAGTCGAGCTGCATAGGACATCTGTTTGTAGCCCATGATCCTCTTGTTGAGGTACTTTTGGGGTATCTCCAGTTGCTGCAGGTGTCGGGTAAGGTACATCCCAAAAGGGGCATTGTATTCAATTATGGGCCTGATGAGTGACGAGTAGAGGGGGACAATGACCTCTCTTGATCTAGATGCGAACCCTTTCGTGATAAAGTGGGCTATATAGAAGGTCTTTCTAACCCCTTTGGCAACGTGATTATCAAAGGAGAGATTACTATCTACGTTGGCCCCCAAATCTCTAATTATTTCTTCCGTACTTAATGGATTACCACCTATGTGGTAATTTGTGGGCACCTTGTTTTTCCCAAAGGGGATGCCTATGCACTTTTTGGCATTTAGCTTGAGGCCATGGCTCTGGCACCAAGCATCCGTCTCTGTAAGACCCTTTTGGACGATGCTTGTGTCAGCTGGAGATTCATTTATGGCCCCCAGTTTGCAGTCATCTGTGAACTTTGTCAGCCATAATCCCCCCGTGTTAGCCTGAACCTCAGGGAAGTATATACCGAACAAGAGAGGTCCCAGAACTGAGCCCTGTGGGATGCCACTTGTAACTGGTTTGGATTCAGACATGGCACCTGCAATTCTGACCATGTGGGTTCTATCTCTGAGCCAGTTTGCAACCCATCTTGTGATATAGGGGTTGATATTTAAGCTGGTAAGCTTATTTATGATGCCTGAGTGGGGCATTGTGTCAAAGGCTTTTGTGAGGTCCAGGTAGGCTGTGTGGACTACCTTGCCCTCATCTATGGCTTTGGTAACTGTTTCAAAGAAATCAACTAGGTTTAAGAGGCAAGATCTGCCCTTAACAAAGCCGAATTGGGTAGAATCCAGTGTCTGGAGGCTCCCAATGTCTTTGTTTATGAGTCCCATGATAATACGCTCCATAGCTTTACAGACCAGACTAGTCAGACTTATGGGGCGATAGTTTCCGGAGTCCGTTGTGGCACCACCTTTGTGGATTGGGACCACTGTAGCTGTACGCCATTCTTTGGGTACATATCCTGTAGTAAGGCTAAGCTTGAGAAGTGACTTAATGTGAGGGTTCAGTTCTTCTTGGAGCTCATGTCAGACACAGCCTGGGACACCGTCCGGTCCCATAGATGCTGTGTTTTTTGCTTTGGAGAGGGCAGCTTTCACCTGTGCATCTGTGATGTCAGGGAGGTTACATTCAGTTGGGATAAGTGTTTGCTCCTTTGGGGCGGAAGGGGGGAGAAGTTTGCGCTGAATCTGTCTGCCAGGATGTTGGCTATGTCTGTAGGTTTGGTATATTTTGTACCGTTATGCAACAATTCAGAGCATATCTGGGAGTTTCCGCCCATTTTCCTGACATAACTAAAGAAGGCCTTGTGATTATCTTTAGTGTCTAGGGCAATTTTTCTTTTGAAACTGGCCTTTGATGATTTTATGAGGGATCGAAGTTTCTTGCTAATACTGATCAGAGATGCCTTCCCTTTTTGGGATTTTGCTCTGTCATGTAGTAGGTTCCTCCTTCTGTTGTATAGCTTATTTATGGCTCGGGTCCACCAGACCAGTCTCCTGTTTTTGGAGGAGTGAGTCTTGGTTTTATTTGGGATAGCACGATCCATGCATTCCTGCAGGTGCTCATAGTATGCATTTGTAAAGGATTCTGTGGATTGGGCTGTATTATGCTCTGCTAAACCAGAAAGTATTATGCTCTGGCCCAGGGGCTTTGAAGGATTCCACCTCAGTCTTGAGAACTGCAAAGTTGGCTTTTGAGAAATTCTTTACAGTGATTTCCTTGGCAGGGGGTGGGGATGGGATATGGATGTCCAGGGAAGTTTGTTTATGGTCTGATCTTACCAATGAGGGGTTTACCTCTGGTGTGGAACATAGAGTCCTCATGTTGGTGATGACCAGGTCCAATATGTTGTTCCCTGTTGTGGGAGTGGTGACCAGTTGTTCCATTGTGTTAGAGTTTATAAATTCAAGGAACCGTTGGGCAAGGTTGTTTGGGCTTGAGTAGTTTTCCCAGTCAATGTTTGGGTAGTTGAAATCACCCAATAACATAGTGTTTGGAGAGACCTTCATATTCTCCAGTGTTCTCAGGAATGCCAAGTGGGGCTCCTGTAATAGGGAGGGTGTTCTGTAGCAGGCTGCAAACTGAAAGGCAGTTTTGCCCGCTGTTAGTTGCACATGGATGGTTTCTGATGCTTCGTGCAGTGTCACTAACCTGGAGGTGTAGGTATCTTTGATGAATATAGATACTCCCCCTCCTTTTGTGCTTCGGTCTGAGGTTTGGGGCCGAAACGCATGGTATGAGTTGGTAGTGATGGGGTGCTCTCAGGAGCCTTGAACCAGGTTTCTGTTACTGCACAGACATCGATTTTCTCTATACTGAGGAGAGTCTCGAGTGCGTGCATCTTGAGGTTTAGACTTCTGGCATTGAGTAGCATTACCTTTAGTTTTTTTATCTTTGGGTTGTCTATGGAGGTGGGTTTGTCCTTTGAGCCTTGCCTAAAAATATACGAAAGCCTAAGGGTGACAGGTGCAAGCCGTCCCTAGCGAAGCAACATGGCTTGTCGAGCATGTCATCCCAGGCTGACAGACACTGGATCCCCTTTGAATGACACCAATACTTTAGCCAATTGTTGAAACTGATCATTTTGTCTTTATACTGTGGCATCCTTCCAACAAAATCTAATACATGTGACAGTTACACAGCCAAACTGGAGGCAGAGCTCTCTCAACCCAAGACTGGCACAGTAAGTCAGTAGGAAAACCACCTACACCACAAATCCAGTCTAACACAGACCTATTGCATCTGCATACACAACATATAAACACACAAAAACATACTCAGAGGCTCTAAATAAAAATCTGCCTAAACAGCAAAGACCTCCTAAGCAGATAACCAATCAACTGCCACCCCACAACAATACCCACATATCACATAGTCCACAAATACAGTGTGCCACACAGTCCCAGCCCATAAGGCTAAACAACATACCAAATACACTTGTAATAGGTGACTCTATAGTCAGACACACTGACGTCCCACTCACCAGGCTGAACAAGGAGAAGGTCACTGTAAGCTGTCTGTCGGGTGCCAGGATCTGCCACATAACACACGCATTCAGGTCACTCCAAAGCAAGTACAAGTATGACTCCGTCATTGTCCATGCTGGTGTGAATGACCTGAGACGTACCTCCGTGGACTACATGAAAAGAGACATAAAGGAGCTCTCTGATCATGCAGCCCAGGCTGGTATGACCCTGACCTTGAGTAGCATCTTACCCTCACCAAGAATGATGCCACAGTATAAAGAAAAAATGTCAAATTTTAACAATTGGTTAAAATATTGGTGTCACTCAAAGGGGATCCAATGTCTGTCAGCCTGGGATGACATGCTCGATAAGCCACACTGCTTCACTAGGGACAGCTTGCACCTGTCACCCCTGGGCTTTCGAATACTGGCTAAGGCTCTTGCCATCCCCATAGTGCCTTTTTTAGGCAAGGCTCAAAAGACAAACCCACCTCCACAGACAATACAGAGAAAAAGAAACTAAGCATAATGCTACTCAACGCCAGAAATCTAAACCTCAAAATGCACACACTCAAGACTCTCCTCAGTATGGAGAACATCGATGTCTGTGCAGTAACGGAGACCTGGTTCAAGGCTCCAGAAAGAACCCCAGCACTACCAGGTTATACTTCGTACCATGCTTTCCGGCCACAAAACTCGGACTGAAACACAAAAGGAGGGGGAGTATCCATATACAACAAAAATACCCACACCTCCAGGTTAGTAGCACTGCACGAAGCAATGGAAACCATCCACGTGCAACTAACAGTGGGCAAAACTGCTTTTCAGTTTATAGCCTGCTACAGACCACCCTCCCAAACTCAGGAACCCTACTCAGCCTTCCTGAAAACACTGGAGAACATGAAAGTCTCTTCAAACACCATCATACTGGGTGACTTCAACTACCCAAACATTGACTGGGTAAACTACTCAAACTCACACACCCTTGCCGAAAGGTTCCTAGTATTTATAAACTCAAATGCTATGGAACAACTGGTCAATACCCCACAAGAGGGGAAAACATATTGGATCTGGTCATCACAAACATAGGGACTCTATGTTCCACACCAGAGGTATACCCCTCACTGGTAAGGTCAGACCACAAATTAATCTCACTGGACATCCATATCCCGTCCACACCCCCAGCCAAGGTAACCACAGTGAAGAACTTCTCAAAAGCAAACTTCACACTTCTCAAAACTGAGGTGAAAACCTTCAAAGCCCCTGGGCCAGTGGAAAACACGGCTCAAACCGCAGAATCCTTCGCAAACGCATTCTATGGACACCTACAGGAATGCATGGATCGTGCCATCCCAAATAAAACCAAGACTCACTCCTCCAAAGGCAGGAGACCTGTCTGGTGGACCCAGGCCATAAATAAGCTGTACAACAAAAGGAGGAAGCTACTACATGATAGAGCAAGATCAGTACTAGCAAGATGCTACGATCCCTCATATAATCACCTAAGGCCAGCTTCAAAAGAAAAATTGCACAAGATACTAAGGACAACCACAAGGCATTCTTTAGTTATGTCAGGAACCTGGGCGGCAACTCCCAGATATGCTCCGAGTTAGTGCAAAATGACAAAAAATAAACTGAACCAACAGACATTGCCAACATCCTGGCAGACAGATTCAGTGCAAATTTCTCCCCCCCCCATCCCCCCCAAAAGAGCAAATCTCTATCTCAACAGATGTAACCTCCCAGACATCACAGATGATCAGGTGAGAGCTGCCCTCTCCAAAGCAAAAAACACAGCATCAATGGGACCAGATGGTGTCCTGGGATGCATCTTACACGAGCTACAAGATGAGCTAAACCCTCACCTTAAGTCCATGTTCAACCTCAGCCTTACCACAGGATATGTACCCAAGGAATGGCATACAGCAATGGTGGTCCTGCACAACAAGGGAGGTGCCACAATGGACCCAGGACACTATCGCCCTATAAGCCTGACTAGCCTGATCTGCAAAGCTATGGAGCATATCTTCATGGAACTCATAAACAATGATAGCAGAAACCTTCAGACACTGGATCCTACCCAGTTCGGTTTTGTTAAAGGCAGGTCTTGCCTCTTGAACCTGGTCGACTTCTTTGAAACCGTTACCAGGGCCATAGATGAAGGGAAAGTGGTCCACACAGCCTACCTGGACTTCGCAAAAGCCTTCGACACAATACCCCACTCAGGTATCATAAATAAGCTTACTAGCTTAAATATCAACCCCTATGTCACAAGATGGGTTGCAAACTGGCTCAGGGATAGAACCCACATGGTCAGAATTGCTGGTGCCTTGTCAGACTCTAAAAAAGTTACAAGTGGTGTTCCACAAGGCTCAGTCCTGGGCCCTCTCTTGTTTGGAATTTACTTCTCTGAGGTACAGGCAAACACAAGAGGACTATGGCTGACAAAGCTTGCAGATGACTGCAAACTAGGTGCCATAATAAACTCCCCGGCTGACACAAGCATACTCCAAAAGGGTCTCACAGAAACAGATAACTGGTGCCAGAGTCATGGCCTAAAGCTAAATGCAAAAAAATGCATAGTCATCCCCTTTGGGAAAAACAAGTGCCCACAGACTACCATATAGGAGGTAACACACTAAGTACGGAGGAAGTAATTAGGGACTTGTGGACCCAAGTAGATAGTAATCTCTCCTTTGACAATCACGTTGCCAAAGTGGTCAGAAAGACCTTCTATATAGCCCACCTTATCATGAAAGGTTTCACATCTAGATCAAGAGCGGTCTTTGTGCCACTCTATTCATCACTCATCAGGCCCATAATTGAATACAATGCCCCATTTGGGATGTACCTCACCCGGCACCTGCAGCAACTGGAAAGACCCCAAAAGTACCTCACCAAGAGGATAATGGGACTCAAACAGATGCCCTATGCAATTAGGCTAAAGAAACTACTG
>NC_056731.1:571085969-571103469 GCF_019279795.1 Protopterus annectens | reverse complement strand
AACAGTGATCTTAGAGGGGAAAATTATAAGAACATAATGGGATTTTGTTTTTGTTGACTTTTTTCTTTTTGCAATTTTCTTTATTTTTGTAGGATGTTAATATAGGCTTGTTGGTTTTCCTGGGAAGCCAATTCCTCTCATTGGTCTGTACATTCACTTTGAATGAATGAATGTTATTTTTCTAGTTGATAACTACAGATGTATCTATAAATTCAGCACAGTACCATATCACAAACATACTAAAAATAAAATTCATATAGATTAACTGATATTTGAATACAATCAAGACATGTTGAAAATCTTAACATAATTTTTGGGAAGAACTACATAGAGGGTATAAGGCAAAATTTTTCAGTTCCTTCCTAAAACTATAACACATAATTCTTTCTATGCATCTGTTGCAGTTTAAGTAATTGTCAAGAAATACAGGACTGAAGTTAATATTTTCCTTTTTTGTACCACAAAACCTGGAATGGCAAAGTTTCGCGACAGAGAATTTTGTTGTTTCAAATGAGGCAAAAAACATCCTATGTGGTCACAGTTTTCTGAACAATTGTAAGATTTAGTTATGACTCAAAAAGACTGCTTTGTGACAGCATTAGTATGAACTCCTTAAAATATACAGATAGAAATATTAATGTGAAATTATGTTTAGTTCAAATGAAATGTTTTAGACATAGTCCATGTCTAAGCATGGCAAGCAATTGGTTTGCCCATGGGTAGTGTGGTTTGGTCACAACAGTAAAGCTTTACCAAACCAGAAAAGCTAACAATGGGTAAACCAAGTATCACCCACACCCAGATGTGGATTATCAATATTATATAATGGAATTATTTGGAAAAGTACATAGTTTACTTTTCAGATAATGACAGTGTACTTAGTTCTTCTTATCTGTTTTGTATATTCTTACTGTTTTGAATGTCTGATAACAGATTACTGTAGAAAAATCTTAGAAAGTCTGGCATCATACTATTGGCATCATCACAGAAATTAAACAATGATTTACTACTGAAATTCACCGAACATTAAAAAAAAACAGGTCCCAGCTGTCAGACAGAAAAATACCTAGCCTCCATTTTTGACCCTTACCTGATTATCAAAATAAAATCTTAAATAATGATTAATAAAACCTTTTCTACACTAAAATTATGCTAGAAACAATCACACCTCCTTGTATCACTCTCATAGCAATCCCTGACAAGAAACACTAAACTAATTCCTAAACTGGAATGTGTCTTATGCTTAACTTCTTTATATTCTACATCAAATTCTTGGAACATCACAGTAAACAAAATATGTAATTTTGTAGACATAGCATACCCTCATACCCATCACTGTATGCTTTTGGAGCAATGTATTGGCTTACAATATTTAAATAAATGCCTTCCAGCTGGACACCTACCTCTTCAAAATTATCAAGCAACAGTATGCCCTTACTTTGCTTCAACACTGCTCATCAAACCCAAGCAGATAGACTTGGAAATAATGTCAACAAAGCAATCATGCTGATTAAACAATCCTTTGACTTTTTGTATAATTAGTCTCACCTCATGTATACAACTGTGAAATGACATACACAATCAAAAACAATAAAGGGCTTTAACAACAAAATAAAATAATATGATTTCTCTGAAAAATAATGCAGATATTTTTAAAGGAATGGTTGCAAGCTGGAAGTGCATTTCCTTCCATATTTCCATATCAATACTCATTTATACCAACAAGAAAAATAAATAATCTATACTATAAACATGTTGCATGTTTGGGCATGTGTGAATATAGTGTCCATATCAAACTTCTGAAAAATGTTTGTTATATACTTATATTGCTGTTTAGGAAAGATATTGGGCCGGATTCATGATGGCTTGCACAGAGTCTACGAGTAGAGTAAGACTTCATGCAGCCATCATGTCAGACGAGTGATCCAGGAACAGCCTGTAGGGGCGTGTAAGAGAGCTCCAAAAATGTCTCCTACATGGACAGGGCTGGGATATGCAAATTACCTCACTTGCAACTGAAAGGCATGCAAATGAGGTAAATTTGCGATCCAGGAAGCAAAAACCTGTCCGAGTAGGAGACGTGTTAGCTGCAGAAATGTACTCAGTTGACAACTGAGTACCATTCTGCAAATAGCACAATGGAGCCTTGTCAGCTACAAATAAAGGTTGCATATGGTTGAGGAAGCATGCCAATGGCCAAATATACGGCCATTGGAAAGTTTCCCCAATGCAAAATTAAAATAAAAATAATTTTTTTTTCAGCATTTTCCGATGTTTAAACGTAGCGCAGCACCGCGCAAATGGGGTGCACTATAAAAAAATCATAAAATAAGACAATAAAAGCCACAAACGTGGAATTTATGAAAATTGTTAAATGACAATGTAAGGGAATAGCAGACTGAAGACAACATGGCCACCGAGTAGGGGTTGCTAAGGGGAGAAGCCCAGTCTAAGACATATAACCAAGCATTAGTAGGCAATCCTATGTAAATGAGTGTTATGATAGTGAATCACACTTTCACATAGCAAATGAGCACAGTCAGTGGAGTGTAGGAGTAGGATATGGGGAGGAACAGAGTAGGAGATAGGTGACATCACAAGGGGGGTATGTATGAAAGTAGTGAAGCTCATTGGAGCACAGTGGCATGTGTTAGCTGTCAGTTAGACATCATGGAAGAAATGGAAGGTGTATACTGTGGATAACACCAAAGTTTATTTCTGAGCAGGTATGCGTGTGTTTGTGCGCCTGTAAACCTGAGTAAGACAGAGTGCGTGCGTGGAAGCATGAGTGCACATGTTTAAGCTGGAGTAAGCATGTATAAGGCTGTTGGAAGACCTGTAAGCATGTTTGCGCTGGTGTGCACACGTTTCAACCCAAATAAGCAAGATTTAGTCCTTCTAAGCATGTGTGTGCACGTGTGAGTGGCTGACAGTGTGTTTCCGCTTGTATGCGAGTTGCTCCCCCGAGGAAACAGAAAGGAAAAAGGAAGCACAACAAATACTAGGAAGCTACCAGGGAATACTAGTAGAGCTAGCAGGTGCAAACAATCAGAATCAGGCAATTACACAGGCAGAACACTAGCCCAGCCCAGCACTTAAAACTCTGCAAACAGCAGTGCAGTTTGTTTCTCTCAAGAGACACTGCAACACTGGAGTAAGCTTCTAGAAGGGAAAACTGAAAAAGCTACACTCAGACAAAAAATACTAGGGGCTGCCATTGCTGTTATAAGGTGACATATGCAACATGCTGTGGGTGGTGACAATGCAAATGCTGCTGGACAACCCACAGTGAGGAGACAGAGAAGAGTGTATAGGCCCAGGGTCACCTACCAGGGGTTACATGAGCTGGAGATAGTGGAGCACTATAGAGTGGACAGAGACCTCCTGCAGCAAATTGTTGAGCTGCGCAGGTCACGCCTCATACACAGAACCAACAGAGGGGAACCCATCCCAGTGGAAACCAAGGTATGTGCTGGCCTAAGAATACTAGCAACAGGTACCTTTCAGAGACCAACTGGTGATATGATGGGGATATCACGGGCATCAGCATCCAGGGTACTGCACCAGTTCCTGGATGCCATGTCAGCACATGTCGGTGAGCATGTATATTTCCCCAATTCCCGTGAGGTATTGGCCAGCAATATGCGTCTCATCCAGCAAATAGCAGAATACCCTGAGGTAGTGGGTGCAATAGACTGCACACATATACGCATTAAAGCACCAGCCGGTGAGTGGGGTAGGGCCGACATTAACCGCAAGGGCTTCCCCTCCATCAACTGCCAGGTTGTGTGTGATGCCCAGGGCATAATAATGAATGTGTGTGCTGGCTGCCCTGGAAGCTACCATGATTCCCATATCTGGCATATGATGCAGCTGCACCAGACATTTGCCAATGGGGACATCCCACATGGTCACTTAGTGGGGGATGCTGGCTATGCACTGGAGACATGGCTGATGACACCCATCAGAAATACACACACATCTGAACAGGAACACCATAATGAGACACACGCACAAACATGAAATGTAATCGAGTATGTGTTTGGGTTGCTCAAGTCACGGTTCCGGTGCCTGGACACATCTGGTGGAGCCTTGCAATACTCACCAACTACATGTACCCAAATTGTCATGGTATGTGCTATGCTACATAATATGATTCTGTGAAAACAGCTGCAGCAGGACCAGCATAGGCCTGGGCCAAACAGCCCCCCACCAGTGCCAAGGCCATCACAGGCAGAGCATGACTTGGAGGAGGAACAACCTGAGCCTGCCCCAGTAGGCAGAAGGAGGCATGCCCAGTATGCCTTGGCCTTGGCAAAGAGGCAACACATAGCACATACACTGGCTCAGTAGGAACCCTGGAAATGATACCTCTCTCTGACTCGCACATATAGTAAAAGGGATGCCTAACTTGACACTACCTGTTTCCAAACATGTATAGGGAGTGCAGTATGTGCATCTGACATAGGCAGCGCTGCAGCACCACCTGAGGCATGATTGCCATGTGTTAAGCAATGAAAGGTAGTGCTAAACAGCATTTACCACCATGTAGTATATGCAAACTTGATGACCTTGAGTATCATCCTACCCTCACCAAACATGAGGCCACAATATGAAGACAAGATGATCAATTACAACAATTGGCTTAAGTATTAGTGTCAGTGAAAGGGGATACAATGCCTGTCAGCCTGGGATGACATGCTCAACAAGACATGATGCTTCGGTAGGGATGGATTTCACCTATCACCTGTGGCCTTTTGGATATTGCCAAAGGCTCTTGTCAACCCCATAGTGCCTTTTTTAGGTAAGGCTCAAAACACAAACCCACCTCCATAGGTATCACAAGGGATAAGAAACCATAAGTAATGCTACTCGATGCCAGAATTCTAAACTGCAAGATGCATGCACTCCAAACTCTCCTCAGTATGGAGAATGTTGATGTCTGTGCAGTAACAGAAACCTGGTCCAAGAGCACCCTAGCATTAACAGGTTACACCTCATACCATGCTTTACAGCTTCAAAACATGGATCAAACTACAAAAGGAGGGTGAGTATCAATATTTTTCAAAGATACCCACACCCCCAGGTTGGTGGCACAGCATGAAGCATCAGAGACTATCCATGTGCAACTAACAGTGGCTAAAACCGCCTTCCAGTTCATAGCCTGCTACAGACCACCCTCCTAAACCCAGGAACCACACTTGGCTGACTGGAGAACACATGAAAATATGAAGGTCTCCCCAAACACGATTATATTGGGTGACTTCAACTACCCAAACATAGACTGGGAGCATTACCCTAGCCCCAACACCCTAGCCCAAAGGTTCCCAGAATTTATAAACCAAAATGCTATGGAACAACTTGCTATCACTTCCACAACAGGGGAAAACATACTGGACCTGATCATCACCAACATGGGGACTCTATGCCCAAGACCAGAAGTGTATCCCTCACTGGTAAGATCAGACCAGAGAGTAATCTCACTGGATATTCACATCCCGATCCCAGCCCATGGCCAGAAAAACACAGTGAAAATTATTCACTAAAGCAAATGTTACACTCCTCAAAACTGAGGTGGAATCCTTCACAGCCCCTGTGTCTGTCGAAAATATGGCCCAGACCTCATAACCCTTTATAAACGCATTCTATGAACACCTTCAAGAATGCATGGATCATGCAATCCCAAATAAAACCAAGACCCAATCCTCCAAAGCCAGGCATCCTGTCCGGTGGACCCCAGCCATAAACAAGCCATACAATACAAGGAGGAAGTTACTATATGATAGATCAAAATCCCAAAAAAGGGAAGGCATCTCTGATCAGTATTATTGAAAAACTATGGCCACACATAAGATCGTCTAAGGCCATCTTTGAGATAAAAATTGTACAGGACACCAAGGATCATCACAAGGCATTCTTTACGTATGGTAGGAACCTGTGTGGGAATCCACAGATATTCTCAGAAGTAGTCCAAAATGACAAACAATACACCAACCCACAGACATTGCCAACATCTGAGCTGACAGGTTCAGTGCAACCCCCCCCCTCCGCACCAAAAGGGAAAATATCTATCCCAGCAGAGTGCTGGCCCCCTGACATCGCAGATGCTCAGGTAACAGCCAGCCTCTCCAAAGCAAAACACACAGCATCAATGGGACCAGACTGTGTCCTGGGCTGTGTCCAACATGAACCCCAAGAAGAATTGAACACAAACATAAAACCACTGTTCAGTCTCAGCCTTACCACAGGATATGTACCCAAAGAGCAGTGTACAGCAACAGTGGTCCCTCTCCACAAAGGTGGTGCCTCAATGGATACTGCAAACTATTGCCCCAGAAGCCTGACTAGCTTGGTCTGCAAAGCTATGGAAAGATCATCATGGACCTCAGAAATAAACATATTGGGGACCTACATACACTGGATCCTACCCAGTTTGGCTCTGTTAAGGGCAGATCCTGCCTCTTAAACCTGGTTGAGTCATTTGAAACAGTCACCAAGGCCATTGACAGGGCAAGGTGGTCCACACAGCCTACCTGGACCTCGTAAAAGCCTTCCACACAGTACCCCACTTGGTCATCATAGATACAATCACCAGCTTCAATATAAACCCCTATGTCACTAGATGGGTTGCAAATTTGCTCAAGGACAGAACCCACATGGTCAGAAATGCTGGAGTCATGTCAGACCCCAAACCAGCTACAAGTGGCATCCCACAAAGCTCAGTCCTGGGACCTCCCTTGTTTGGTATATATTTCTCAGAGGTACAGGCCAACACAGAAGGACTGTTGGTGAACAAGTTTGCAGATGACTGCAAACTGGGCACCATTATCGACCCTCCAGCTGACACAAGCATCCTACAAAAGGGCCTCATAGAAACAGACAACTGGTGCCAGAGCCATGTCCTCAAGCTAAACACAAACCAGTGTATAGTCCTCCCCTTTGTCAAAAACTAAGTGCCCACAAATTACCACATAGGTGGTAACCCATTGAGTATGGAAGAAGTGATAAGCGACCTGGGGACCCAAGCTGATAGCAATCTCTCATTCGATAACCACGTGGCCAAAGTGTTTAGAAAAACATTTTATATAGCCCACCTAATCATGAAGGTATTTACATCTACATCAGTGGAGGTCATTGTGCCTCTTAACTCATCCCTCATCAGGCCCATAATTGAGTACAATGCCCCTTGTGGGATGTACCTTATCAGACACCTGCAGCAGCTGGAAAGACCACAAAAGTACCTCACCAGGAGGATCAAAGGGCTCAAACACATGCCATTCACTGCCCAGTTAAAGAAACTGAAGCTCCACTCAGTGGCATACTGCCTGCCCAGAGGCAATCTGTGTCTGATGTATAAAGCCATGTCCAACCTGGAATCAATGGACATGCTGCACCTCGGAAACTCAGAATCCCATCAAGCTATGCGCTCAAGAGACCTGAACCTCAGGAATGAAATAAATAGGACATGCTGGAGTGACAGATTCATAACCCAGAGGCTCCCCCCACTCTTGAGTAAACCCCCACTCCAGGTTAGCCAGAGTCCCTCACTGACTCTCTTCAAGAGGAATCTTGATGAGTGGATGGGAGATTGTAGGTTTACCCTGGGTATCACTTCTATATCACTGTTAGACAGAGGCACAGTATACTAACCTTGAAAAATGTCATGGCAAACTCCACTTAAAATGTGTGTTGAAAGCCAAGCACACTCTGGCTAGGATTATAAATGCCCTAGGGCAGATAGCCTAGTATGAACCTATGAACAGAATCACACACCCCAACTAGTACAACTGTGGACAATGTGGAGTAATGTTTGGCAATGTCCACCCAAGTTGGTGAATACACAGTAATGTCGGACAAGCCTGGTTTAAGTAGGCCATAGCTGAACAAAATGCAACATGCGCATAGTTGCCCAACTGGCCCTTAATCAGTCTGGTCTGCTCAATATGAACATTTAAAGCAGTGATGGGACTCAAACCCATGATACTATGCACCATAGTGAAAGCACTGAACCACTACACCATAACAGTATTGCAGCGTTCAGCCAATATGAGAGAATGTTGCCAAGTCTTTGCAAACTGTCACATGGAAACCCTGCAGGCACAGCATAATCCCTGTTGAGTTATGACACAAAGGAGTCTGGCAGAAAGAACACAAAATGACTTCCAACACACACAGTATAAATGTCAATATTGGTCATGTTCACACACAACCAGAAATGTAGTGGACTCCAAATCACAACATATGGAAAGGTCACACTGGGCATGCTCACACACTTGGATAAATGAGACATATGTCAGGCAACAAACCATGGAAAGCCTGAACTGGGCATGCTCACACACTTAGGCCATGTCTGAGTATAGCAGTCAGTCACACATATCTGGCAGTTGTATGTGTTAAGCCAGGAACCTCCCACGATCCAGCAATCCACCCTGTGCACACAGTTAAATGACAACAGACACATATATTAATATACTGGAACCCTGTCATGATCAAACATGTTACGCAGATACACACGTTGTTCATAGAAACTGGGAAAGCTATGGAAATAAAGACCTGCAAACAGTAGCAGCAACAAATATTGTGCATCCCGAAAATATACATATGTGCAGAGGTCAATACTAAGCTGTCTGCCCTAGGGGAATTCATAAGCCTAGGCAGAGTGTATTTGGTGTCCACCTCCCCAGTAGAGTAGCCTACTGTGCCTCTGTAAAGTAGGTCACAGAAGGCACCCTTTAAGGCTAGTTTGCTGTGCCTCTGTCAAGCAGGGACAAAGTGGAGATCCCAGGGGTGAAATTGCAATTTCCCATCCATGTGGCTGTATTTCACTGGAAGAGGTTTGGTGAGGGGCTATGTCTAACTTTAATTGGGATTCAATTCCAGAGTGAGGGGAGCCTCTGGGTAATGAATCTGTCCCTGCAGCATGTCCTATTTATTTTTGTGCTGAGGTTTAAGTCCCTGGAGTGTGTAGCTCTAAGGGTTCTGGATGTTATGAGGTGGAGCATGTCCATTACTTCTGGGTTTGAAATGGCTGCATCTGTCAGGCATAGATCACCTCTGAGCAGGTGTTAAGTAACTGAATAGAGCTGGAGATCCATTAGTTGAGCTGCATAGGACATCTATGTGTAGCCCATGATCCTCTTGGGGAGGTACTGTTGTGTTCACTGTAATTGCCGCAGGTGTTGGGTTAGGTACACCCCAAAAGGGGCATTGTAGTCAAACATGGGCCTGATGACTGACTAGTAGAGGGCAACAATGACCTCCCATTATCTACTTGCAAACACCCATGTGATAAGGATGGCTATATAAAGGTCTTTGCAATGGCTCTGTCAATGTGATTAGCAAAGGAGAGGTTATGATCTATGTGGGTCTGTGGGATATTGCTCTGTTATGTAGTAGCTTCCACCTTCTGTTGTACAGCTTATATATGGCTGGGGTCAAACAGACAGGTCTCCTGTTTTGGAGGAGTCATAGTTTTATTTGAGATAGCATGATCAATGCATACCTGCAGGTGCTCATACAATGCATTTGTAAAGGATTCTGCAGATTGGGCTGTATTATCCTCCAGCTCGGGGCCTTTGAAGTATTCCACCCCAGTCTTCACAAGTGCAAAGTCTGCTTTTGAGAAATTCTTTACAGTGATTTCCTTGGCTGGGGGTGAGGACGGGATATGGATGTCCAGGGAAAGTTGTATATGGTCTGATCTTAACAATGACGGTTCTACCTCTGGTGTGGAACATAGAGTCCCCATGTTGGTGATGATCAGGTCCAATATGTATTCCCCTTTGTGGGTATGGTGACTGTTTGTGCCATAGCACATGGATTCACAAATTGTAGTGGCTGTAGGGTGATGTTGTTGAGGGCCTGAGTAGTATCCCCAGTCGATATTTGTGTACCTGAAGTCAACCACTATAATGGTGTGTGTGAAGACCTGCATATCCTACAATGTTCCCAGGAAAGCCAAGTGTGGTTACTGGGTATGGGGGGGGGGTCTGAACTACACACCAAACCAAAAGGCAGTTTTGCACAATGGTAGTTGTATATGTATGGCCTGTCATGCTTAGTGCAGTGGTACCAACTCAGAGGTGTGTGTATCTGTGATGTATATGGATACACCCCCTACTTGTGTTGTGTATTACAAGTCCTGTGGTCATGAAGCATGCTATAGAACATAACCTAGCAGTGCCAGTGTGCATATGTGACCCTGAACTAGGCATCTGTTAATGCACAGATATTGTTATCCCCCATACTGAGGGATAGTTAAAGATGTAGATTCTTCTTTGGAAAGACTGATGATGTCAGCACCCTATAAATACATGTATGTAATTCTCTGTGAAAGGAATGGCCTTTTTGAAGACTGGGATAACACTCTGAAAGATGTACATTCCTCTTTGGAAAGACTGATGATGTCAGCACCCTATAAATACAGCAGGAGAAGGGAAATCATCCAATAATGTGAATAGCGCGCTGCGCTAATGCATCTCTCTCAAGTATCATAACATAGTTAGGTAGGGGTGTGTATGTATGCAATTCGCTATGAAAGGAATGGTGTTTTTGAAGACTGGGATAACACACTAAAAGATGTACATTCCTCTTTGGAAAGACTGATGATGTCAGCACCCTATAAATACAGCAGGACAAGGGAAATCATCCAGTAATGCGAATAGCGCGCTGGGGCAGGGGTGTGTGTATGTATGCAATTCTCTGTGAAAGGAATGGCCTTTTTGAAGACTGGGATAACACACTAAAAGATGTACATTCCTCTTTGGAATGACTGATGATGTCAGCACCCTATAAATACAGCAGGAGAAAGGAAATCATCCAGTAATGCAAATACCACACTGCACTAATGCGTCTCTCTCAAATATCATAACATACTTAGGTAGCGATTTGAATCCTGCAAACACTGTATGTGTGTGTGGGGGGGGGGTGTATGTATGCAATTCTCTGTGAAAGAAATGTACTTTTTGAAGACTGGGATAACACACTAAAAGATGTACATTCCTCTTTGGAAAGACTGATGATGTCAGCACCCTATAAATACATGTATGCAATTCTCTGTGAAAGGAATGGCCTTTTTGAAGACTGGGATAACACACTAAAAGATGTACATTCCTCTTTGGAAAGACTGATGATGTCAGTACCCTATAAATACAGCAGAAGAAGGGAAACCATCCAGTCATGCGAATAGTGCGCTGCGCTAATGCGTCTTTCTCAAGTATTATAATATAATTAGGTAAGGGTTTGAATCCTGCAAACGCTGTGTGTGTGGGGCGGTGTGTATGTATGCAATTTTCTGTAAAATGAATGGCCTTTTTGAAGACTGGGATAACACACTAAAAGATGTACATTCCTCTTTGGAAAGACTGATGATGTCAGCACCCTATAAATACAGCAGAAGAAGAAAAATGACCCAATAATAGGAATCACGCGCTGCGCTAATGCATCTCTCTCAAGTATCATAACATAGTTAGGTAGGGGTTTGAATCTTGCAAATGCTGTGTGCATGTGGGGGAAGCAGGAGGGTATGTATGCAATTCTCTGTGAAAGAAATGGCCTTTTTGAAGACTGGGATAACACACTAAAATATGTACATTCCTCTTTGGAAAGACTGATGATGTCAGCACCTTATAAATAAAGCAGGAGAAGGGAAACCACCCAGTAATGCGAATAGTGTTCTGTGCTAATGCGTCTCTCTTAAGTATCATAACATAGTTTGGTAAGGGTTTGAATCCTACAAATGACATGTGTGCGTTTGTCAATGTGTTACGTGTTTTCCTTTTATTATTGTATGACATATTATTATAACAGTAATTTCAATGAACACATCATGTATGTGTGTGCCACATACAGATATGTACCTGTGACCTTTAATAGTTCCTATGTGTGAAGCCTGCCCCATATGAATATAGTTGTTACCTTTGGCAGCATGTACCGCAGCTTACCAAACCTTAGGCCATACATGTATGTTGGTGACAGTGCAGGCTACTGCAGTGATCTGTGTCCTAGGCCAACTATGTGACATACACCCATGAAAGCTTTGATAGATTAATGTGGGTGAGGGTTCATGTCTGGAGTATATGTCAGACATGTTAAAACACAGCAAAGTCTGTGAGTGATGGGCACTCAGTGTAGGTGTATGGCAACTGTTGCCGATATGCATACAGACACCTTCTTGCTTAGGTGATACACTGAGGGACTGCAGAATACCTTTGGAAATGTGAATATCACAGGAAAGACAAGATAACACTTGTCCACATATACACACCATTACTCGTTCTACGTGATGGGTGCTACTACTTACATGGTACTGTTGGAATACTATGTTAACTACATGCCGATGCCAATGCCACAGTTGCATTACAGCAATACAGCATGGCTTGGAAAACAGGTATCTGTCCGTATGATACCCTTGTGGTGGTTAGGTGTGTCATGTGTAGAATGCATTGTAGGCCACTGTATGTATTTGCAGTCATGGATGGACATATCCGTAGTGTATTGGCATGTACATGAGACTGCTATATGCCAAAGAGTATTGTTCCCAGGGATGTGTGTGGCTCAGTAAGAATGGCTACTGGTATAGTGTAGTACTGCAGGGATATCACTGACACCAGGTTCCTACATCTGTGTATCAGTTTAGGAGACACCATGTAATGACCACTGAATGTCAGGCTATGTATACTACCAGAATGCAGACCATTGACATTTGGAAACTGTATCACCCACAGCATACTGTCAAACCATGTCATGTTCCATGCTAACCATGTTCACAAATGTACACCTGCAACTCAGTGCTGCAAACATCATACATGTACTGTCCACACCCCAACACATGCAGGCACAGGTACACACAACAGCCATGTGGCACATGTGCAGACAGTACACTTTCTGAATTAACACTGGTGTATACAAAACTGCAATGACAAACATGGGTAATGCATCACGCATGCTCGAATATACCCACAACAATATCATTACACTGTACTGTTAACAACATGATAATATTACTACAGTGCTATGTAGTCACCCTGTGCATCAGCACCATGCTACCCTGCTCCTGCATCAATGTTACAGATGGTAGGAGGTGGCACAGTTTCATCATATGCACAGGGTGTGTACTTGGTTTGCCAGAGTCTGCCATTGACACATCCAATTGACATGTATGTGTGTGTGTGTGTGTGTGTGTGTGTGTGTGTGTGTGTGTGTGTGTGTGTGTGTGTGTGTGTGTGTGTGTGTGTCTCTGTGTGTGTGTTAGTGAGGGACAACAGTACAACATGGGGCAATGTTGCTGCAATGTGTGTGTGTATGTGTATGTGTTAGCCCTAGGTGTTAGCATTATGTGTGTGTGTATGCATGCACACAGTTCCACCACGTGGCTGCCATATACGGGTGTTTGTGGACAGCCACAGACTGTACCTGCCAGATCATACAGATCACTGTCTCTGGCCATGGACATGGTACCTGTGCCTGGCAGGGGTGCTACGGACAGTATCAGGTACTAAGCCAGACTGGGTACTGTCATCAGAAGCAGTGGGTTGTTGACTGGACACATGTCCCTGCTGGGATTGTCCAGAGCCACATGCACATGGTCTTCTCGGACGGTCTAATGACAGCACAGACCCAGCATTGCTGGGGCTGGTACTGGCACTATGGGAACAGCTGCGGGTTTGTTGTCATCCGCGACAATTGCCAGCTGATAATGTTGCTGGCATACATCCACGTCGACACCTCAACCATCCTGCACTGTCCTAGCTCCTGGACATGTAGTTGTGGAAGAGATCTAATGTGTCCCCCAACGTCTATCAATGACCTCACTGATGTTACGGATGGCAGACGCAACGTCATGCATAGTGTCATTCATAGCAGTGCGATGTGCTCTAAGCTCCTTCAGACCCTGTCTGGTGTCCCGTTCCATATGGGCCTGTGCCTGCATTACAGCCCGGAACATAGCTGAGGTTGAAAGACCTCTGTGGGCATGTCTGACGGGCAGTACGACCATGGATACTCCCACGAGAACCCCTGGACATCTGCCTGTGTGGTACCATGTCAAGAACCTGGCCATGGCTGCTGTGAGGGGATGCATGTGCCAATGATACCACACTACCCTGGTCAATGCCCACTGTATGCTGTTCTTCAGCTAAGGACATTGGTGACAATGGATGTATAGGCAGGATGACTGTGCACATTGATGGGGTTGACTGCTGTGTAGTGTCAATTGGCTGACCAACGACAGACCCTGTCACACCTCCCTGTGCCATTACACATGTATCATCATAATTACTATCCCCAGCAGTGGCTTCAGGTTCCCTGCTGCACTCCACCAGAGCAACATCAGAACCTGTGAGAGGAAGATAGGAAACACAGTTTACAAATGTGTACACGATATTAGCACACAGGCGCACATGCACATATGCACACATGCACACAGGCACACAGGCACACAGGCGCACAGGTGCACATGCGCACAGGCACACAGGCACGCAGGCACGCAGGCGCACAGGCGCACAGGTGCACATGCACACAGGCACACAGGCACACATGCACACATGCACACATGCACACATGCACACAGGCGCACATGAACACATGCACACAGGCGCACATGCACACAGGTGCACAAGCACACAGGCGCACAAGCACAATGGCACACAAGCACACAGGCACACAGGCACACTCCTCAGTACAGCAGATACAAACACAGACACACCTGTAATCCAACACATACACAATACTGTTTTAGGGTGGTTGACAGTATCACAAGGAAAAACATCACTGCACACGTGAAAGCAATGACTGCTATGTGTACATTTGTGGTCGGCGGAACTGGATGTGGTGTAGTAACGTGAGCCAAGATCAACATGCTTCTTGTGGTCAGTCAACAATAATAATGTGTGCCAGACAGGCAGCTAGCATGCTGTACCTGACGTGCAGTAACATGACTACATCCACAATTGCACAGCCACTTGTTACATGGGTTTGTAAGGTGGCCAATAGTGAGCATTGCCTAACATGAATGTATTATTTGTTCAAGACTGTTGCACAAAGACATGATAGGCCTCTACCCCTCAGGTATATTATGTGTGCTGTGTAGATGATAAATGAGATACTGAAGGGTGGCCATACAGCAGGTGTCATAACTGGGCATGTGTAGCAGGCTAAGGTGTAGTGTGTATGCCAAACATGTGTGTGTTGTGTACATGTGTATAAGGTATGCCTATACAATGTCCAGTACTGTGTTGCCACACATGTGTGTCATGCTCTGTGTATTGCATGTGAGTGAGGCAGCTATTGAGAATAATGGGATATACATAGTCTCACAGCAAACATGCACAGCATGCATTATGCATAGGTGTGTTACATGTGAACAGACTACACCTCCATATGACATGCACATGTCATTAGCAATAGTATTGTTATTACACACTCACCAGCATGGATTGCCTGCCTTGCTGTCACTCCAGAGGGACCTGCAAAAATATGAGAGTGATTGCCAGTGGCCACAACTGTGCCATTGATACTGTGAGTATGATAAAGTACAGTAGTACATCAGGTGGCTTTCACAGGTGTACAGATTATGTTCTGAATATCAGTCTTGCAGAAGAATAGGCAGGTTAACAGCTACACAAACAGTACACATCTCACACATGCATAAACTACCAGTACAGAGAACAGTCAACTACAGATATGGCATGTTACCTGCACACTCCATTTCAACATGCTGGGTGGCTCCGGCCTCGATGATGACACATGTTTGTGGATGTTGCTGTTGTTGGCCTGGAGCCACAACACTTAGGAGGTGCTCCTCCACACTGGTGAGGGGGGGTGGTGGATAGGTACCCCACCTCCTGTGGCAAGCTGTTGTCTGTGGATATCAGATGCACGCTGCTGGACATGTCTAATTAAATCACTGCAATGATGGTGTACCTGCTCATATGTCCGGTTATGCATGCCTATGTCATTTACCCGACGGACAAGATCTTGCCACAGTGCAGCCCTTTCATGTTGCTTCTGGCTTGTCCTGGAAAACAGCACACAGTAATTCTGCACCAGGCTCTGGTGGATCACCTGATCCTCTGCTGCTGTATAAGGTGGGTTTCGCTGATGCACCATCACCCTGGAAGGAAAAGAAAAATATGTGAGCAAGTCATGTGGCACACTTAATATTCTAATGTACTGATATCACTTAACTGCCATATATAGCATCTGTCTGTCTATCAGGGGATACACATGTTCGATACCACATATCAGTGTTCAGCCCACAACTGTCTGACAGTGCCTGCCACACTCCATACAACAAACTAGTATACACAAGCACTCCGCACACTGTGTGGGATACAATGCACAACCTCACACTGGGAGTATGTCTCAAGCTAATGGATGAAGAATATTGTCATCCCATGCAATGAATGCAATGCACATTTACAGTTTCAATGGTAATCCACCCTAGTCTTTGATGCCATACTCCTACCTGACATATGTGCACAGTTGTTACTATAGCCAGCATACTGCTGTCACAGAGTATACATGCTGCCAGGTACACACACATACCCTGTAACACACATGTGATTCCGGCCATGGTACAGGCATCATTGCACACATATTACACATATATACAACACACAAATGTATGACAACACAGATGAGCATTAACTGTGTACCTTATAGTACTGTGTGCCCCTACTTACAGATACCTATGCATGAGGTATGTATCTGTGCAGACTACAGGAAACACACCAGACAGTGTTACCAGGGAATGTGAACATACACCATAATGTAGTGTTTAGGCCTACAACATCAGGTAGTACAACAGTTAATATGTGAGCTGGATTCAACAGCAGTACCACTTACTGAGCATACATGTATTGCTTCTGCCTACGATGGGACACCGCAGTCGTACACAGGGAAGTATGGCACAACATATGCCAATCTACTATGTTTGCATCCCGATAACTGACACATATTTCTCTGGGTTCACACCAAGGACACCAACTAGCATGACAAACACAAACTCAAACTAAGCTATCACACCTTTACAGACCTTGCACACAATCAGTGTCACACTCATTCAATGCCACATAGCTGGTATTGCACTGAGTACATGTGTGTGTGCATTGAGTCATAGGTAGGTACTATGCTATTGACCCTGGGCCTAGGGCAGCCTAGCCATATGCTACCCTGCCCTTTGGGACACATGTAATGTGATTTTATTGCTCCTGTAAAATGGTTACACAGAGGTGACTCACAGGGCATATTAACTATCTCCATAACATTCATCAGGGTTATGTATGACATCTACTAATAAGGAGCCTTGTTTGTTAATGCTGGGTGGTTTATTCCAGGGTATGGCATATTTTTGTATAGAAATCTGTACCTCCAGCATGTGCTGTTTAGTGTGGTGACAAGGATTAGGGCCCTAGGTCATGTAGGCTGGACGGATTGTGAGGTGTTGCCATGGTGGTTGGCCAACTGGTATGGGTGTGACATAACTGTGTATGTCCAGCAG
>NC_056731.1:570945969-571083469 GCF_019279795.1 Protopterus annectens | reverse complement strand
TACATTGATATGTGCACATAGCAACCTTCAACTACATATGTATGTTCAGCCTTCACTAACAGTTGCAGTATGTCCCTTGCCCTATGCACATCTGCATAAACATATAGATACAGACTGCTAACACATATGGAGGGTTCACAGTATGTAAATTATTAGATTATGTAGTTTACATTACCTTTGTCTCTGACAGCTTTTTTCTGCTGCCTTGCTTGCTGGCTGGCTTGCTTGCTGGGTTGCTTTTTATTTTTTTGTTTGTCTATCCCTCTCCCTCTCTCTCTCTCTCTCTTAGGTATCTGCACATGTGCATGTGATGGCCTCTGCAAAAATTGGTGGCCAGCATTTAGTAATTGCATGCAGCCTGCTGTGTGGTAATTGCAGTTCTCACTGTGATTTCAGGACACTGCTATAAAATGATAGGTTAGGTAGGCATAGGCCTTTCAGTTTTGCAAGGTGGGGACCATGCTGGTTTGCTGTGGACACTGTTGTGTGAGTCAGAAGGTTGGTATATCTCTCATATTTAATGCTGTGTTGTAGCCACTGAAATGCATGTTGTACTGAAACCTGACTGTTGCTTCTTCCAGTTCACTCTTCTCAGTGTGTTTGTTAACTCACACCTGCTAATGCTAACACTGTTTACATGGGAGTATGTACTTACCTGTGGGATTTGAGGATTAACTGGCATACAACAGTAGTTCTTGCAATGTGTTGCTATGGCTTTTGTATTTTCCCTTTACATTCACTCCTTGAATGCCTGATATTTGTCTTTACTGGAATGTGTTGCTATGGCTTTCCTATTTTCCATTTACATTCACTCCTTGTAATGCATGATATATTTCTTTCAGCAGTAAGCTTTTATATGTTTGCTGTGGCTTGGTGGCACTTCATGCAGTCTGATGAGCCCAAGGTCTGGGGTTTGACAATTACAGCGGTATTTTATTTTGCTGCTGAGCAGTACTAGGGCCTTGTCATACAGAGTGAATAAGGCACTTTTAAACAGCTGAAAGCAGGAAGCAGGAAGTCAGTGGGGACACCAACTAGGGATGTGCAGGCTGGGTGTAGGGAAGGTCCATAGCTGCACATTTCTTTAACTGCAATAGCTGTACATATGTTTGACATTTGCTGTAACATTTGAAACCTTCCACCCCTGAGAGAGGGGTGGGGACAACAAAATATGTTGTACTGCCAATTAGAATTATCAGTTTACATGTCCAGCGGACATGTGTGCGAATTGGGCAGCTATGTATGGGGCGTAATTTTTTTGTGGGAACAGAGTGCCCTTTTTTTATTTTTTTTCAGGTGAGAGTGGAATGTGAGGTACAGGAAGTAGGTATATTTGGGGAGGTAGGTTGGGGAGGTTAACAGACAAGACAAACAAGACACATACAGGGGCGGAGTATGACACGTGGGGGGAAACACAATTGACGGGGATGGATGTTTGGATATCGGGAGCCCATGAGCCCACAGATGGCAACAGTGGAACTGAGATCCCCACCCATGGGCAGTTACCACTGTGCCTTCACAGCCCAGGCCAGGGCTGTGCTGGGGGCTGGATAGGATGGGCAGGCCCACCCGTGAGTTGTGCCACTCTCGCCTCAAGCTGGCATAGGGGATCAGTCACAGAATACCTGATCTCACTACGCACCACAGACCGGACCCTATGGAGGTTGAGTGGAGGCTCTCCTCCGGCCACGCTTGTAGAGGGGGGACGAGCCCCATCCCCTGCAGTGCTTCCACCCGAAGGTGGCACAGGGCCACCGGAGGAGGAGGTCTCGACCTGGGCACTGGTGCCAGGTGCACTCGCCAGCTGAGGTGGGAGAGGTGGGTCTGCTGGAACCCGCCTTCCCTGTTGTCCTATGTTTAGCAGTATTTTATGGCATTTTGGATTAGTAACAAACAACACCATTCAAAATTAGTTGTAACAGCATGCATCAGTATTCCCATTAACCAAACACCCATGAATTCCGAACATTGAACAGCAAGCATAACACATGCATATTTAGAACAACTGTGCACATTCCAACAGCATGCAGGGTTGATTGGTGGCAACAGGCCATCAGGTTTTGATATGTGAACAGGGCACATGCATCAACGTACATGCAGATATGTATCAACCAACAGGACAAATATCCATAGGAATTAATTGTAAATACACATACCCATGTTTGGTGTGGAATGGCATAATTTGTGAAAATAGGGTAGGGTGGAGAAATATTACATTAACAACTTACACTACCTATACATATACTGTACATTCCTAGTACATGCAGATATATATCCCCTACATGTAATAGTACAGTTTCCTGTATATAACCTTAGGAATGTTGGTAATGGGGATGTTACTGCTACATTAATATACATTCCATTTTTATTCATATATGTTCATATCTGGCTGTGTTCAGGTACAGCATCCTGCTACATTTGATTTATATGGGTCTAGACAACTGTGGATGTTCAGCATTTCATACAACCATACTATCTCCATAATGCAAGGGTAAAGCAACATATCCAAATTGTGGGACGGACACAGTCCAGGTTCTGTACTTTATTTAAGACATTGCACTCTTTGGTTGTGGCTGCCTCATTCATTTCATTATGTAGTGACTGCAGTATATCTTTATTCCAGACTTATTACAGCTTTCTTGGTAGCTTCAAACTGTTTCTCACACTCTCTCACTTATTTTATATTTACATTTCAGAATGGTACTTAATTCTAGGCTTTATTAACATTTATTACTGGGTTACAACAATCCTTTCCAGCTGACTCACTTATTTCATATGGCAGAATTTACAAGGATGTATTCAACACTTGTCTATCCTTTGTTGATTGATTACCACTCATTTTCAGGCTGAAGCAGTTATCTGATATTACAATACAGGTGGAAACTCTATTTGAGACTTGTTTAATCTTTATTACTGGATTGCAATACGCTCTTTTCCAGGCTGCATCACTTATCTAATCTTACAATACTAGAAGAATCTTTATTCTAGGCTTATTTCACCTTTATAAGTGGGTTACAACAATGAACTCTTTTACAATCTGTCTCACTTATATTCTAAAACAATACCAGCTAAATAATTACTAACCTGTCTGGTGGCACAACCTCAGCAGCCTATCAGTATAGGCTCACCGATTCGTGGAACGGACACCTGCAGCTGTAATATAAATGAAGGAATATTGGAACATACCTCTCCATACTATAGGCTAGAATAGCATTTCTTACATATGTAATTACATGGATACTTACTTAGTAGTGGGGCATTGGGCATTTGGCAGGCCTCCTGGATCCAACGGTTCAGTTGGTCCTCCTTATGTCGCTTCAGGTCCGCATGGTGGTGATGGACCTGTTCACCAGCCCTCAGAATGCCTGTGGCACAGGTGAGATCATGTGCCAACTGGTTCCACTCCTCTGCCTTATATGCTCCCCATTGAACCTGGCCCTGCATGAGTTGTGCTTCATGATCATGGACTAGGAGCCAAACCATATATTTTGACTCCTCAACACCCCACCTTTGTGCTCTAAAGCGATTTCCCTCTCCTGCACCTGCCATCCTGACTGCAAATGGGTACCACAATCAGTTATGGTGTGTATTCCCGCCTATGGTACTTATGTATGCCGGTTTTCCCACACTTATCTCTGATTGGCCATTTTGGATATTTATCAGCTTAAAGCAAACCTGCTTTGTCATGGTTCTATTTTCATTCATTCCTATATATATGCTAATACTGTATTTCTCAGTACAACTGTCATGGCTTAGTGGCTCAGTACTTTGACTATGGTGCACAGTATCCCGGGTTTGACCCTTGGCATTGCTTTTTTATTTTACTACTGCCTAGACAGGCTAGGAGGTGTGTCTGTGTAAAGGCGGCTTTGATACAGCTTGCCCAATGTTGCCCGCCGGTAAGCTGGTTGGTGCACTGCGCAGCTCCGCGCAAGCGGCTTAAGCTGGGTAACGCGTTATTTAGCTATGAGCACTCATATTACGCTGGGTGAAGCGCTGCTGAGCTACGGGCACTCATATTAAGCTTGTTAAAGTGCTGCTCACCTACGGCCACTCATATGCAGCTTGTTAAAGCGCTGCTCACCTACGGCACTCATATTCAGCTTGCTAAAGCGTTGCACAGCTATGGGCAATTATAATCCTTTTTTTATAAATTATTCTGTCGGATTTCTTCACAAATACATGGCCCATTTCATTACATTTTACTTATTATAGTATATATACATATATATATATATATATATATATATATATATATATGTCAGGGGATTGTTTCATACTTATTTAAATAAAAATGGTGAATGATGTTATGAGGGCTCGAACCGTGACTACCTCCTCTTTGGCCAAAGTCTCTACCGCTACACTATTGCTACTTGGCTTAATTTGTATATGTAGATCTTATATGCTTTTCAATGTCTGCTAACTGTGGCTGAGCGAAGGGCATACCCGCGCAAACGAGTGCAAATGCGGGCAAACATTTTTGAAATTATAAAAAAAAAATGAAACTGCTATTTTTACGTTTTACACATTTTCAGTAGGGTTTAGTCTGTGGGGATGTGTTGTGTTGTGTTCCTTGACATTTCTAAGGACTCACTCGTGGGTGTTTACTTTCAGGCCTCTGACTCTTCTGGGGGCATGTCCCTTTGCAGTACTCGGCATTCGGACACGCCCCCTACTTTCCTACATGGACTGTATTAGCCTAGGGTATGATTCAGCATGCCCTCATGAATATGCATGGCATGCTGACATCATACTGTTCAAATGCAGCCTCCGAGTAAGACATATTAAGTCTTACACGGAGGTTTCGTGAATCCGGCCCATTGTGTTCTAAAAAAATAAATTAATGAATACACAAATAAATATATAAACAAATAAATAAAAATGCTAGTAACCCTGTCAAAGATGTGGGGCTGTTGCTTTCAAGGATAATGGTATATGAAAATGCTGTTTATTCTGTTATAAATGTTATAATACTATTTAGAACAGATGTTCTGCTCAGTAAACTTGAAATGCTACTAAAACCGTCAAGTGTATGAGAATGCTAATTATGTTGAATATATGCCATTGTAAGTAACTAATAAAAATACATTCCTTGTATTCTTAGTCTGTAATTTAAAATGGTCACAAAACCAGTCCGCTAACCCAGTCAACAAACAGCAAATCAATCAGCCCAGCAATACACAAATAAATAAATAAAAACAAATAAATAGATGTCTAGGTTATGTACAAACTGACATCTGAGCAGTACATTATGTCGCAAAAAGAGTTACTGTCTAAGGAGAAAAATCCAACAAATGTGAAATATTACATGGCATACATCACTGTTTTGTTTACAGATAGTAATGTTTATATTAGTTTTTTTTTTGCATTGTTCCTTTCAGTTTAAAAGTGTTATCTCTCAAAATATGCTAAGGATGGTACAAAAGGTATGGAAGTAAATTCAAATGAAGATATTTAGGTAGTAAATAATTTTTAGATGAAACTGACAATTGGTACAATAAACTGAGCTGGATGTTTAGTACCAAGAACAAAGTCATTTGGTAGGAAAAGGGTTCGGGATAACATCAGCCTAAGTGTTGAAATACAGGAGGTTGTACATATTATAATGGAATTAGGATTAGGAGTGATCATACAAAAAATGTCATTTAAAGAAATATATATATATATATATATATATATATACACCACGCTCTCCAAAATCCAGCACCAACCAGCATATAAACACCCAAAATGAGTGTAGTGCATATTAATGAAAAAGAAAATAAAAAGAACTCCAAACAGGTACATTGCTTGGTACTGCCATAGATTTAATGTCCGGCTCACATAAAAACAAAGTACACAATACACAAATCTAGGTTTCGCCCCCTGGTGTCATCAGTGTGTATTGCTAGTAGGGAACAGTGACTTATTTATACCTCTTTCAATCAGCATGAATTAAAGACACCATTGCATTAAGCAAATTCAATTGTGATGTTTATAAAACACAAAAACCATACCACATATTACAATAAAGACTATAGATACCTTAATTCATATAACTACCTAAATACATTGTTAATTCAACTAGCACACTAACTAACAAATTTTATACCCTAAATAACATTACCAATGGTCATTTAGACCTGGTTTGAATAATGCTCCTAGATACACTTTCCATTTCCTTTCTTTTTCAGTTAGTATCCTTTGTTTGCTAATCAGCATTACATTATCCCCTACTACCTGATTGGTACCCAGAAAGATAAAGTGTGCTCCTGCATGCATTTGAGTGTGTTTGTACAGGGCACTCAGTACTCTTTTACAATTGATATCGCTGATATGTAATGCTATTCTCTGTCGAAAAGATAAAGAGGTCTGACCCACGTAAAAAGCCCCACATTGGCACACCGCCATATAGATCACCCATTCACTATTACAAGTAATCAAGTGTCTAATATCATATAGCTTAGGTGAATTTATAGACATGAATGATTGAGTTTTTGAGATAACCTTACAATGGACACAATGTCCACAATATGTACTGCCCATTATTTTGCTGGCTTGGTTATCTCTAACGTTTTTATAACTCTTATTGAAGTTAGTTAAACTTTCACCTATGGTCTTCCCTCTCCTATATCCAAAGGAACACCGTGAGTCTATTAATGTGTCCAAAAACCTGTCGGTCTTCAATATGTGCCAATGTCATTGTACTATGTCTTTTATTTTGAAGCTATTGCTTCCAAACTTAGTCATGAACCTGATGACTTGATTCCCTTCCACCTGTGGCCTTTCAACCCCCATTAATAATTGTTCTCTAGTACCGGAGTCCACCATACTTAGGGCTCTATCAACTTGCCTAGCTTTATAGCCCCTTGCCAAAAATCTAGACCTCATCTGATCGGCCTGTATCTGAAAATCATCAGATTGACTACATATACGCTTAAGTCTTTTGAATTGAGCTTGGGGAATATTACTAATAATGTGTTGTGGATGATTGCTATCTGCCCTCAATAATGAGTTCTTGGTGAAAGGCTTCCTATATAGGCTGGCATGTACCATGCCATCATTAGCCTTAGTAACCATAACATCTAAAAATTCAATACTTTTCTCCTCCAGTTTACCACTGAAAAAAATTTCATATTGATTGTGATTCAAATAATTGATGAACTGTTGCCACCTATCCACAGTACCCTGCCATATTACCCAGCAGTTGTCCAGATACCTTCTCCACATCAATAACTCAGGTGTAAATTCCTTTTGTTGATAAATCATTTGTACCTCCATAAAACCCATAAACAGGTCCGCATATATGGGAGCAAAAGTTGCTCCCATAGCTGTATCCTTAATCTGCAGGTACCAGTCCAACCCATATCTGAAGAAGTTATGTTCTAACACCAAACCCAAAAGTTTTATTAAAAATTCTTGTTCTTCTTTGGGGTAATAATTAAAAACCTGAAACCAGTATTGTATGGCAGCTATTCCACCCTGGTGAGGAATAATGGTGTATAAAGCCTGTACATCTAGTGTGCCTATGTATGCATTGCTGGGAATATACAGATCACCCATTAACTGTAAAAACTGGTTCGTATCCTTTATCCTAGCTGACACATAAGTTAATAATGGTTTCAGTTTAGACTCCAAATAAACTGATAGAGGTTCAATCAATTAGCCTCTACCAGCTACAATGGGTCATCCTGGTACAGGGGAAATAGATTTATGGATCTTAGGAACTAAATAAAAGTATTGTGGAGAAGGATCTTCTACTGTCAATTTTTTGTTGTAATTCTTTAGTAATAATACCCACCACTCTAGCTCTTTCCAAAAACTGATCAATTTCTAATTTAAATCCCACTATCGGGTCTATAAGAAGATGGCAATAAGATGTTACATCAGTCAAATGCCGTTGAATTTCTGTTTCATAGGCCTCTTTGCCCCAAACCACTATGGCGCCACTTTTGTCTGCCGTAGTGATGACCAAGCTATCATTATTACTCAAATATTGACAATAATTTAGTGGTGAAACTGACTGATTATGCATTTTCAGATTTGGAATATCGAGTGATAAATAAAGGCCTCAGCTTTGTGCCTGACAGTTTTGTGTCTCATTTTGAAGTGGTGAAAGATGTTAAGGCCTTTTGTCAGAAATTGAATTTAAAATATTATTATGCTCATAGACCTCACTTCAGAGATACACAGGATAGATTTATATTTAGGAAATCTGAGTTTCAACCCCCGTACCACGGAGCAGTAAAAATATTTGAGGAACAAGTGCTACAAGATTTACAATTGAATCAGAGTAAGGTGTTTAGACACTGTAAGGATAACATGACTATGGAAGAAAAACAAGTTCTGCACAATTTGAGTAATAATGATAGCCTGATCACTAGATGTACAGGCTTTATACACCAGTACTCCTCACCAGGGTGGAATAGCTGTCATACAATACTGGTTTCAGGTTTCGAATTATTACCCCAAAGAAGAACAAGAATTTTTATTAAAACTTTTGGGTTTGGTGTTAGAACATAACTTCTTTAGATATGGGTCAGACTGGTACCTGCAGATTAAGGGTACCGCTATGGGAGCAACTTTTGCTCCCATATATGCGGACCTGTTTATGGGGTTTATGGAGGTACAAATGATTTATCAACAAAAGGAATTTACACCTGAGTTATTGATGTGGAGAAGGTATCCCTGGGTAATATGGCAGGGTACTGTGGATAGGTAGAGAGTTCATCAATTTTTTGAATCACAATCAATATGGAATTTTTTTCAGTGGTAAACTGGAAGAGAAAAGTATTGAATTTTTAGATGTTATGGTTACTAAGGCTAATGATGGCATGGTACATGCCAGCCTATATAGGAAGCCTTTCACCAAGAACTCATTATTGAGGGTGGATAGCAACCATCCACAGCACATTATTAGTAATGTTCCCCAAGCTCAATTCAAAATACTTAAGCGTATATGTAGTCATTCTGATGATTTTCAGATACAGGCTGATCAGATGAGGTCTAGATTTTTGGCAAGGGACTATAAAGCTAGGCAAGTTGATAGAGCTATAAGTATGGTGGACTCCGTTACTAGAGAACAGTTATTAATGGGTGGTCGAAAAGCCACAGGTGGAAGGCAATCAAGTCATCAGGTTCATGACTAAGTTTAGAAGCAATAACTTCAAAATAAAAGACATAGTACAATGACATTGGTACATATTGAAGACTGACAGGTTTTTGGACACATTAATAGACTCACGGTGTTCCTTTGGATATAGGAGAGGGAACACCATAGGTGATAGTTTAGCTAACTTCAAGAAGAGTTATAAAAATGTTAGAGATAACCAAGCCAGCAAAATAATGGGCAGTACATATTGTGGACATTGTGTCCATTGTAAGGTTATCTCAAAAACTAAATCATTCACGTCTATAAATTCACCTAAGCTATATGATATTAGACACTTGATTACTTGTAATAGTGAATGGGTGATCTATATGACGGTGTGCCAATGTGGGGCTTTTTACGTGGGTCAGACCTCTTTATCTTTTCGACAGAGAATAGCGTTACATATCAGCGATATCAATTGTAAAAGAGTACTGAGTGCCCTGTACAAACACACTCAAATGCATGCAGGAGCACACTTTATCTTTCTGGGTATCGATCAGGTAGTAGGGGATAATGTAATGCTGATTAGCAAACAAAGAATACTAACTGAAAAAGAAAGGAAATGGAAAGTGTATCTAGGAGCATTATTCAAACCAGGTCTAAATGACCATTGGTAATGTTATTTAGGGTATAAAATTTGTTAGTTAGTGCGCTAGTTGAATTAACAATGTATTTAGGTAGTTATATGCATTAAGGCATCTATAGTCTTTATTGTAATATGTGGTATGGTTTTTGTGTTTTATAAACATCACAATTGAATTTGCTTAATGCAATGGTGTCTTTAATTCATGCTGATTGAAAGAGGTATAAATAAGTCACTGTTCCCTACTGGCAATACACACTGATGACACCAGGGGGGGAAACCTCGATTTGTGTATTGTGTACTTTGTTTTTATGTGAGCTGGACATTAAATCTATGGCAGTACCAAGCCATGTACCTGTTTGGAGTTCTTTTTATTTTCTTTTTCATTAATATGCACTACACTCATTTTGGGTGTTTATATGCTGGTTGGTGCTGGATTTTGGAGAGCATGGTGTGTATTCAGTCTGAGCACGCATTTCACCGAGCACCTGTTATTTGTCAGTGAATATATATATATATATATATATATATATATATATATATATATATATATATATATATAGATATACATACATACATATATTTTCAAGTTGTTAATTTGTTGAACATGGGAAAAGCCTGTACATCTGATTGAAAAATTAGATGAGTGAACTGTATAAGCTTTTCCTGTGTGAGATGTCTGTACAGCAGTGATTGGTAAATATGCCTTTTACTCAATGTCGTGTGATAACTGAGATGGTATATTAGCAGGGATGTGGGTGTCTTCTTTTTGTTTTTGTTTTCTCAGTATTTTAAATATTGATGTTTTGTTTTGAATGATATGTGTTTTAGTGTTCTGATATTTCACTATGTCATTATATATATATATATATATATATATATATATATATATATATATATATATATACAGATGTGTGTGTATGTATATATGTGTATATATATATATATATATATATATATATATATATATATATATATATATAGAGAGAGAGAGAGAGAGAGAGACAGGGAGAGACAGAGAAAGAGAGAAGCACAAAATAATTTTTCCATTTTTCTACTGTTTAGTTCTGGACATTAGAGAACCTACAGGCATGCAATTCACTTTTAATGCCTGAAGAAGCATTCTGAAATGCACACATTTTAATAAATTTAAAACTCAGGTTACCAGTATCAGTATCCCTGTACTCACAAATTACAAGTGAGTTGCATTTAAAACCCACCCATATGCATACACTCACACACACACACACACACACACACACACACACACACACACACACACACACACACACACACACACTCACGCATACACTTATGTATGTATATCGATAGATATTTAGATAGATGTTGGATTCTCAAACACTACATTGCTGACTCACTACAGTGGCATTCACAGAAATCTACCACTAATAACTGAAATCCACAACAAACAAGAAAAAAATAAAAACAATGTTTTATGCAAGGCCCAGGTCTGCCTGCACCATGCATGTGGGTGGATGCCCATCACACCCATCTCCTGGATCAAATAGGAGTGGGTAAAGGGAAAAACACAACTCTCCAATGTTCACACAAATGCCAACTTTTTTGGCAAATTCACATTTTTGATGAAAAATGTACCTAACAAACAAAATTTTGAGGTTACGATGGTGCAATTAAAAGATTAAACCGATGGATCCCATATACATCACACACACACACACACACACGCACACACACGCGCACACACGCACACACACGCACACACACACACACACACACACACACACACACACACACACACGTATATATAACAAACTTCATTAACTTAGTAAAAACAGAACACTCAAAAGGGCACACACACACACATATATATCACAAACTTCATTAACTTGTTAAAAAGAGAATACTCAAAAGGGTGACTGAGACTGGAGTCTTTTAAGATGCATAAAAAAATACCCTAATATATGAAGGGGTAAGCCACAATGCAACCGCAACATCCCCTGCTAATTATAAAGACCAACTCCAAGAGCACTCAACAGCTGGGATAGTGCATATTCTCTGACCCCATTGTACCACATTCTTGCATACAGAGCAGCCTGCAGGCAGCAGCCAGTGAAACAGAGAAAAAAAATATTTACAGGGGATGTGGCCAAGATGGCTGAGAACAGCAACTTGTGAAAACTCTGTCACAGAAAACTTTTCTCTGAAAGAAAATATAATAAAAAAATTATAATTTGAAGATCCTTCTTAGATAATTGTATTCATTATTAGTCAGAAAAAGTATTTATAGCTTCAAGTTATGAAGAGCTGTAATTTTCCTGTTAGAATTTCAGTTCTTGGTTAAGAGAGAAGAGACTTCAACATGAGCCACTTAAAAATGATACTCGGCATTCCTGTGTTAAAAAAGATATCCAGTCAATATTATCTATTATACAGGAGGTATTACTTAAAACAGACAAACTGGATACCAAAATAGAAAGTTTCAAAGAAGAGACAAGAAGGAAGCTACAACACTTAGAAATTCGTATGAAACTGCAAAGTGGACACATCAGCAGTGTGAAAGAAGCTTTAAATTATCATGAAGTGAGAATAACTGAAGATAACTCTCAGATTGAAGTTCCTTTAAAACAAAATAACTGCCTCATAGATACAACTGATGACTTAGAAAATAGACTAGGTTGAGATAACGTTAGAATTTATGGTATACTAGAAAAGCATGAGGGAGACAATATAATGTATTTCTTAACAACTTGGCTACATAAACTATTAAATCTACTTGAAACTTTATCTTTTTGAATTGAAAGGGCCCATAGATGCCTGTGAGTACCTTTGAAGATGGAAACTCACCACCATGTTCAATTATATTTAAGTTTATGGCTAGCTTAGGAAAAAGATAACATATTAAAATCATCATGGTCCATCCTACCTATTAAAATAGATGAGCATGTAGACAGATTTGACAATTATTATTCCAGCAATGTAATGAGTAAAAGAAAATATGATTTACTACAGATCAAGGAACTTAAAAAGAACAATATTAAAGCCACTTTGGAGTTTCCTGCAAACTATTTGATCAAACTATTTCTTTCTGAAGTTACTAAAAAAATATTTGGCACACTGGATTAGGCATCCACTTTTGTTAATAACAATACAATACTTAACTCTACTGAAGAAATGGAGTGGAACAGTTTATCCCTGAAGAGACAGAGTGAGCTTAATAAAAGCAAAAAGTCATATGGCACAGTGGATAAGGTGTTTGTCTTCTATGCCTACGGTGCAAGGTTTGATTCTCACCTCTGTAAAGGACTCATATCTCGAAAACTGCTTCTAAAATGAAAAAAGTGACTTATATTCTCTAATTGCATGACTTTTATTTTTTGAAAAAATAGATTTGCCTTTAAGTAAAAGGTTTGTATCGGACTTTAAGCTTCAAACATATGTAAGTATGAATTTATATTTTAAGCTAAACATTTTTCATGATGAGGAATATAATTGGTTAGTTCTACTGTTTTACTATATTTACAGCAAAAGACTTAATATATTTCATTTAATTAAACTTATAAGTGTATTCCTAAATGTTAAACAAATACTTTCAGTAAGAGAATGTCATTAAATTATAAGCAGTAGAACTGGTAGCTTTAAGACTATGGGCAGGATTCACGATGGCTTGCACACAGTCTAAGAGTAGTGTAAGACTCCATGCAGCCATCGCTATCCAGGAACAGCCTGTATTTGCATGTAAGAGAGCACCTAAAACGGCTCTTACACGGACAGGGTGTGGCTATGCTAATTACCTCACTTGCAACCGAAAGGCGTGCAAATGAGGTAATTTTGCGATCCAGGAAGCAGAAACCTGCCCGTGTAAGAGCCATGTTATCTGCAGAAATGTACTCAGTTGACAACAGAGTACAATTCTGCAAATAACACAATGGAGCCTTGTCAGCTCCAAATAAAGGTTGCATATGTTCCAGGCAGCATGCCAATGGCCAAATATGTGGCCACTGGAAACGTACCCCGACGCAAAAATAAAATAAAAATGCTTTTATTTTCGATGTTTAAACATAGCACAGCGCCGCGCAAATGGGCTGCGCTATAAAAAACAGAAAAATAAAAATTTTAAACCCACAAATGTGCAAAGCATGAATTTACAATGTAACATAATAGCAGGTTGAAAACAACATGGCCACCGAGTAGGGGTTGCTAAGGGGGGAAGCTGAGTGTAAGACATGTAACTAAGCATTAGTAGGCAATGCTATGTAAATGAGTGGTAGGATAGTGAATCGTACTGTCACATAGCAAATGAGCACATTACGTGCAGTGTAGGAGTAGGATAAGGGGGAGTAACAGAGTAGGAGATAGGTGACATCACAGGGGGGGATATATGAAAGAAATGAAGCTCATTGGAGCACAGTGGCATGTAAAAGATGTCAGTCACACATCATGGAAAGAGGAGTGTCAACAAGTAGGCATGGGAAAGCCAAGAAATGGAAGGTGTACACTATGGATAACACCAAAATTTCTTGCTGGGCATGCATGCGCACGTGTGCGCGCTGGTAGGCATGAGTAAGATAGAGTGCGCGTGTGTAAGCTTGACTGTGCACATTTAAGGCAGAGTAAGCATGTAGGAGCCTGTTTAAACACCTGTAAACTTGTCTGTGCTGGTGCGCATGTGTTTTAACCCAAATAAGCAGATTCTAGTCCGTCTAAGCATGTGCGCGCGCATGTTAGCCGCTGTGAGCATGTTTTCGCTGGTATGCGCGTTGCTCCCCTCTGAGGAAACAGAAGGGAAAAAGGAAGCAGGAGAAATAGTAGGAAGCTAGCAGGGAATACTGGCAGAGCTAGCAGGTGAAAACAATCAGAAGCAGGCAATTACACAGGCAGAACAGTAGCCCAGCCCAGCACTTAAAACTCTGCAAACAACAATGCAGTATGTTTCTCTCAAGAGACACTGCAAAAGAGGTGTAATGTATTAGAAGTGAAAACTGAAAAAGCTTCACTCAGACCAAAAATGCTAGGGGCTGCCATAGCTGTTATACGGAGATATATGCAATTTGCTGAGGGTGGTGACTATGCAAATGCTGCCGGACAACCCACAGTGAGGAGATGGAGAAGAGTGTACAGGCTCAGGGTCACCTACCAGGGGTTACATGAGCTGGAGATAGTGGAGCGCTATAGAGTGGACAGAGACCTCCTACAGCAAATTGTTGAGCTGTGCAGACCACTCCTGACACACAGAACCAACAGAGGGGAACCCATCCCAGTGGAAACCAAGGTATGTGTTGGCCTAAGAATACTAGCAACAGGTACCTTCCAGAGACTAACTGGTGATATGATGGGGATATCACAGGCATCAGCATACAGGGTACTGCACCAGTTCCTGGATGCCATGTCAGCACATGTTGGTGATCATGTATATTTCCCCAATTCCCGTGAGGTATTGGCCAGCAATATGCGTCTCTTTCAGAAAATAGCAGAATACCCTGAGGTAGTGGGTGCAATAGACTGCACGCATATACACATCAAAGCACCAGCTGGTGAGCGGGGTAGGGCCTACATTAACCGCAAGGGCTTCCCCTCCATCAACTGCCAGGTCGTGTGTCATGCCTGAGGCATAATAATGAATGTGTGTGCTGGCTGCCCTGGAAGCTACCATGATTCCCATATCTGGCATTTGACGCAGCTGCACCAGACATTTGCCAATGGGGACATCCCACATGGTCTCTTAGTGGGGGATGCTGGCTACGCACTGGAGCCATGGCTGATGACACCCATCAGAAATGCACACACACCTGAACAAGAATGCCATAGTGAGGCACAAGCACAAACACGAAATGTAATTGAGCGTGTGTTTGGGCTGTTTAAGTCACGGTTCTGGTGCCTGGACACATCTGATGGAGCCTTGCAGTAATAACCAACTACATGTACCCAAATTGTCATGGTATGTGCTATGCTACATAATATGATTCTGCGAAAACAGCTGCAGCAGGACCATCATAGGGCTGGGCCAAACAGCCCCCCACCATTGCCAAGCCAATCACAGGCAGAGCGTGACTCGGAGGAGGAACAACCTGAGCCTGCCACAGTAGGCAGAAGGAGGCATGCCCAGTATGCCTTGGCCTTGGCAAAGAGGCAATGCATAGCACATACACTGGCTCAGTAGGAACCCTGGAAATGATACTTCTCTCTGACTCACACATATAGTAAAAGGGATGCCTAAGTTGACACAACCTGTTTTCAAACATGTACAGGTAGTGTAGTATGTGCATCCAACATAGACAGCCCTGCAGCACCACCTGAGGCATGATTGCCATGTGTTAAGCAATGTAACACCATGCAGTATATGCAAACTTGATGACCCTGACTAACATCCTACCCTCACCAAGCATGATGCCACAATATGAAGACAAGATGATCAATTACAATAATTGGCTTAAGTATTGTTGTTAGTCAAAGGGGATCCAATGCATGTCAGCCTGGGATGACATGCTGAGCAAGACATGATGCTCCACCTGCTAGGGATGGTGTGCACCTATCACTCCTGGCCTTTTGGATACTGGCAAAGGCTGTTGTCACCCCCACCGTACCTTGAATAGGTAAGGCTCAAAACACAAACCCACCTCCATAGGTATCACAAGGGATAAGAACCTAGACATAATGCTACCCAATGACAGCAGTCTAAACTGCAAGATGCATGTGGTCCAAACTCTCCTCAGCATGGAGAATGTTGATATCTGTTCTGTAACAGAAACCTGGGTCAAGGCTCACAAGAGCACCCTAACACTACCAGGTTACACCTCATACCATGCTTTACAGCCCCAAAACATGGAACAAACTACAAAAGGAGGGTGACTATCAATAATTGTTAAGGATAACCACACCCCCAGGTTGGTACCACAGCAAGAAGCAGCATGGACTATCCACGGACAAGTAACAGTGGCTAAAACTGCCTCCCAGTTTGTAGCCTGCTACAGACCACCCTCCTAATGCCAGGAACCGCACTTGGCCTACTTCGGAACACATGAAAATATCAAGGTCTCTCCAAACAACATTACATTGGGCGACTGAAAATACTCAAAGATAGACTGGGAGCATTATTCTAGTTCCAACACCCTAGGCCAAAGGTTCCTAGAATTCATAAACCAAAATGCTCAGGAACAACATACCACTCCCACAAGAGGGGTAAGCATACTGGATGTGATAATCAGCAACATGGGTACTCTATGCCCAGATGAGAAGTGTATCCCTCACTGGTAAGATCAGACCATAGAGTAATCTCACTGGATATTCACATCCTGACCCCAGTCCCTGGGCAGAAAACCACAGTGAAAAACATGTGTAAAGCAAATGCTGCACTCCTCCAAATTGATGTGGAATCCATTAAAGGCCTTGTGCCTGTGGAAAATATGGGCCAGACCTCAGAACCCTTTATAAATGCATTCTATGAACACTTTCAGGAATGCATGGATTATGCAATCCCAAATAAAACCAAGACCCAATTCCATAAACACAGGCATCTGGCCTGGTGGACCCCAGCCATTACCAAACCATGCAAGAGAAGGAGGAAGCTACTACATGATAGAGCAAAACCCAAAAAGGGAAGTAATCTCTGATCAGTATTATGGCAAAAAACTATGGCCACACATAAAATCCTCTAAGGCCAGCTACAACATGTTGAATCTGAGAATCTTGAGGCAATGTTACACCTGCCCCATGTACAGAGACAACCCCCTCCTCCCCCCAACAAATACAAATATATGTGAGAGATGCAACTATTTATCCAAACTGGAGGCCGAGCGCTCTCAACTCAGTACTGTCAAAACCAGTCAGGAGGAGAAGGTAACCACACACACCACAAACCCAGTCTCACATAGACCTATCACAACTGCAAACCAAAGACATAAACACACAAAAACATTCCCGGAGGCTCTAATTAAAAATCTACCAAATCAACAGAGGCCTCCAAAGCAGACACCCAAGCAACCACTACCTCAAAACATAGCACATGCAACACATAGTTCACAAAGTCAGTGTGCCAAACAGTCACAGCCCTTAAGGACAAACAACATGCCTGATAAACTTGTAATAGGTGACTCCATAGTCAGACACACTGATGTCCTGCTCACCAGACTGAACAAGGAAAAGGTTACAGTAAGCTGCCTGCTGAGCACTAGAATCCGCCACATAACACAAGCACTCAGGTCACTCCAAAGCAAGTACAAATATGACTCAGTCATTGTCCATGCTGGTGTGAATGACCTGAGACGTACCTCCCTGGACTACATGAAAAGAGACATAGAGGAGCTCTCTGATTATGTAGCCCAGGCCGGTATGACTCTGACCCTGAGCAGCATCTTACCCTCACCAAGAATGATGCCACAGTACAAACACAGAATGATCAGCTTTAACAATTGGCTCAATTACTGGTGTCATTCCAAGGGGATCCAATGTCTGACTGCTTGGGATGACATTCTTGACAAGCCACGCTGCTTTGCCAGGGATGGCTTGCACCTGTTACCCCTGGGCTTCTGGATATTGGCCAAGGCTCTTGCCACCTCCATAGTACCTTTTTTAGGCAAGGCTCAAAAGACAAACCCACCTCCCTAGAAAACATAAGTGGAAAAAAAATAAGGGTAATGCTGCTCAACGCCAGAAGTCTAAACCTCAAGATGCACGCTCTCGAGGCCCTCCTCAGTATGGAGAACATCGATGTCTGTGCAGTGACGGAAACCTGCTTCAAGGCTCCTGAGAGCACCCCAGCACTACCAGGTTATACCTCATATCATGCTTTTCAGCCCTAAAACCTGGACCAAACCACAAAAGGAGGGGGAGTATCCATATTCATCAAGGATACCCACACCTCCACGTTACTGACAATGCATGAAGCATCGGAGACCATCCATGTGCAACTAACCATAGGCAAAATTGCCATACAGTTTGTAGCATGCTACAGACCACCCTCTCAAACCCAGGAACCCCACTCAGCCTTCCTGAAGACACTGGAGAGTATGAATGTCTCTCCAAATACCAAACAAGGTACCCACAAATTACCACATAGGTGGTAATCCATTATGTACGGAAGAAGTAATCAGGGACCTAGGGACACAAGTGGACAGTAACCTCTCATTTGACACTCACATTGCCAAGGTGGCTAGGAAGATCTTCTATATTGGCCACCTTATCATGAAAGAATTCACATCTACATCAAGAGAGGTCATTGTGCCCCTATACTCTTCTCTTATCAGGCCCATAATTGAGTACAATGCCCCATTTGGGATGTACCTTACCCGACACCTGTAGCAGTTAGAAAGACCCCAAAAGTACCTCACCAAGAGGATAAAGGGTCTCAAACATTTGTCATATGCTGCCCAGCTGAAGAAACCCCAGCTGTATTCAGTCACATACTGCCTACTCAGAGGCGATGTATGCCCGACGTACAAGGCCATGTCCAATCCAAAATTCATGGACATGCTCCATCTCAAAAAATCCAAATCCATCAGAGCCGCGAGAGTGAGAGATTTGAACCTCAGCACATTAATAAATATGATGCGCTGGAGGGACAGATTCATAACCCAGAGGCTCCCTATACTCTGGAACAGAATCCCAGTCCATGTTAGGCAGAGCCCCTCACTGACTCTCTTCAAGAGAAATCTTGACGAGTGGATGGGAGATCGTAGATTTACACCGGGGGTCATCACTGTGTCACTTCTAGACAGAGGCACAGTAAAGTAAACCCTAAATGGACATAATATTCACATTGCAAGGGGTGGCAAAAGCCACACACACTCTGGCTAGGCTTATAAATGCCCTAGGGCAGATAGCCTAGTATGAACCTATGAACCTATGAAGATACAAATTGTACAGGACACTAAGGATAATCACAAGGCTTTCTTAACTGATGGTAGGAACCTTAGTGGGAATTCACAGATATGCTCTGAATTACTCAAATATTACAAACAATACACCAAACCCACACACATTGCCAACATCCAACCTGACAGATTCAGTGCAAACTACCCCCCCCCACCACCAAAATGCCAAATATCTATCCCAGCAGAGTGCTGGCCCCCTGACATTGCAGATGCTGAGGTAACAGCCAGCATCTTCAAAGCAAAACACACAGCATCAATGTTACAATATGGATTCCTGAGCTGCATCCAACATGAACTCCAAGAAGAATGGAACACCAAATAACACTACTGCTCAATCTCAGCCTTACCACAGGATATGTACCCAAAGAGCAGTGTACAGAAACAGTAGTCCCTCTCCACAAAGGTGGTGCCTGAATGGATACTGCAAACTATCACCCCAGAATCCTGTCAAGCTTGGTCTGCAAAGCTATGGAAAGGATCATCATGTACCTCAGAAATAAAGATATTGGGGACCTACAGACACTGGACCCTACCCGGTGTGGCTTTCTTAAGGGCAGATCCTGCCCCTCAAACATGTATGACTCATTTTAAAAAGTCATCAAGGCCATTGATGAGGGGAATGTGGTCCACACAGCCTATCTGGACCTTGCAAAAGCCTTCCATACAATACCCCACTTGTTCATTATAGATAAGCTCACCAGCTTAAATATAAACCCCTGTGTCAGTAGATGGGTTGCAAACCAGCTCAAGGACAGAACTGACATGGTCAGAAATGCTGCAACCATGTCAGACTACAAACCAGCTACAACTGGCATCCCACAAGGCTCGGTCCTGGGACCTCCCTTGTTTGGTATATATTTCCCATAGGTACAGGCCAACATGGAAGGACTGTGTCTGAACAAGTTTGCAGATGACTACAAACTGGGCACCATATCTGACCCTCCAGCTGACACAAGCATCCTACAAAAGGGCCACATAGAAACAGACAACTGGTGCCAGAGCCATGTCATCAAGCTAAATGCAGAAAAGTGTAGTCTTCCCCTTTCGAAAAACAGTAAGTGCCCACCAATTACCACATAGATGTTAACCCATTAAGTACTTTAGAAGTAATAAGAGACCTGGGGACACAAGTTGATAAATATCTTGCATTTGACAACCATGTGGCCATAGTGGTTACAGAAACATACCATATACCCACCTAATCATGAAAGTATTCACATCTAGGTCAGGGGAGGTCATCGTGCCTCTTCAGTCATCCTTCATCAGCCTCACAATTGAGTACAATGGCCCCTGTGGGATGTACCTTAGCAGACACCTGCAGCAACTGGAAAGACCCCAAAAGTACCTCACCAGGAGGATCAAAGAGCTCTAACAGATGCCATGTGTTGCCTGATTAAAGAAACTGCAGCTCCACACAGTGCCATACTGCCTGCCCAGAGGCAATCTCTGCCTGATGTATAAAGCCATGTCCAAGCTGGAATCAATGAACATGCTGCACTTTGTAAAATCTGAATGCCAGTGAGCTATCCTCATGAGAGACCTGAACCCCAGCACTGACATAAATAGGACATGCTGTAGTGATTGATCCATAACCCAGAAGCTCCCTCCACTCTTGAGTAAACTCCCAGTACAGGTTAGCCAGAGAGTCCCTCATTGACTCTCTTCAGGAGGAATCTTGATGAGTGGATGGGAGATGGTAGGTTTACCCTGGGTATCACTTTTATGTCACGGGTTGACAGAGGCACAGTATACTAACCTTGAAATATGTCATGGCAAACTCCAGTTACAATGTGTGTTGAAGGACAAACACACTCTCTGACTAGCATTAGAAATGCCCTAGGGCACATAGCTAGTGTTTGTCAATGTCCACCCAAGTTGCGGAATACACTACCAATGTTGGACAACCTTGGTTTAAGTAGTCCATATCTGAACAAAATGCAACATGGTCATATTTGCACAACTGGCGCTTAACCAGTCTGGTGTGCTCACTATGAATATTTAAAGCAGTGATAGGACTGAAACCCAGGATACTGTCCACCACAGTGAAATTACTGAACCAGTACACTATACGATATTACAGTGTTTGGTCAGTATGAAAGGATGTTGACAACTGTACGCAAACTATCCCACGGAAACCCTGCAGATACAGTATAATCCCTGTTGGGTTCAGACACAAAGCAGTTGGGCAGTAAGAACACAACATGACTTCCAACACACAACTATAAATGTGAAATATTGTTGAAGTTCACACACAACCACAAATGTGGTTGACCTCAGATTTCAACATATGGAAAGCTCACACTGGGCATGCTCGCACACTTTGATAAATGAGACATATGTCAGGCAACAAGCCATGGAAAGCCTGAACTGGGCATGCTCACACACTTAGGCCATGTCTCAGTTTAGCAGGTGGCCACACATATCTGGCATTTGTATGTGTTAAGCCAGGAACCTCGCACAATACAGCAATCTGCCCAGTGCACACAGTTAAATGACAACAGAGACATAAGTAAAATAGTGGATCCCTCTCATATTCAAACATCTTCCACAGATACACAAGTTGTTCATAGAAACAGGGAAAGCTATGGCAATAAAGACCTGCAAACAGTTTATCAGCAACAAATATTGTGCATTTGAAAATTACACATATGGGTGTAGAGGTCAATACTAGGCTGTTTGCCCTAGGGAATACATAAGCTTAGCCAGAGTGTGTTTGGCGTCTGCCTCCCCAGTACAGTAGGCTACTGTGCTTCTGTAAAGTAGGTCACAGAAGGCACTGTTTAAGGCTAGTGTGCTGTGCCTCCATCAAGCAGGGACACAGCGGAGATCCCAGGGGTTGAATTTGCAATGTCACATCCATGTGGCTGGAGTTTGCTGGAAGAGGGTTGGCAAGGACTTATAACAGTAATTGGCTGTCAATTACAGACTGAGGGGAGCCTTATCTGCAGTGTCTGGACAATTTCACTGTCAACACTTTGAAGTGATGATTTTGAGGGATTAAACTGTCTCGCCAATACTGTTCAGAGACGTCCTCCCTCTGTGGGATATTGCTCTGTAATGTATTAGCTCCCTCCTTCTGTTGTACAGCTTATGTATGGCTGGTGTACACAAGACAGGTCTCCTGTTGTGGAGGAGTCTTGGGTTTATTTGGGATAGCATGATCAATGCAAACCTTCCGGATGCTCATAGAATGCAATTGTCAAAGATTATGCAGAGTGTCCTGTATAATCCTCCAGCATGGGTCCTTTGAAGTCTTCCACCCCAGTCTTCACAAGTGCAAAGTCTGCTTTTGATAAATACTTTGTTTGCAGTGACTTCCTTGCCTGGGGGTGGGGATGGGATATGGATGTCCAGGGAAAGTTGGTTATGGTCAGATATTAACAATGGTGGTCTACCTCTGGTGTGGAACATAGAGTCCCCATTTTGCAGATGGTCAGGTCCAATATGCATTCCCCCTTGTGGCTGTGGTGATTGGTCCTGCCATAGCACATGGATTCACAAATTGTAGTGGCTGTAGGGTGATGTTGTTGAGGCCTGAGTAGTTCCCCCACTCAATATACATGTACCTGAAGTTAACCACTGTAATGGTGTATGTGAACACCTTCATATGCTACACTGTTCCCAGGGAAGCAAAGTGTGGTTCCTGGATATGGGAGGGGTAGTCTGAAGTGGTTGTGTTGTGTGTTACAAGTCCTGTGGTCACGAAGCATGGTATAAAACATAAGCTGGCAGTGCTGATGTGCATATGTGACCCTGAAGTAGGCATCTGTTAATGCATATATATGCTATCCCCCCTTACTGACAGATAGTAATAGATGTACATACCTCTTTATAAATAATGATGTCAGCACCTTATAAATACTGCAGGAGAAGAAAAGCTACCCAGTAATTTGAATCGCGTGCTCTGCTAATACGTCTCTCTTAAGTGTCATAATTTAGTTAGGTAGGGGTTTGAATCCCGCAAATGCGCTGTGTGTGTGTGATTGGAGAAGGGGGGTTAGTGTGTGTGCAATTCTGTTTGAAAGAAATGTCCCTTTTGGCAACTAGAAGAACACACTACATGATGTACATTCCTCTTTCTAAACACTGATGATGTCAGCACAATAAAAGTATAGCAGGAGAAGGGAAAGCTCCCAATAATGCAAATAGCGCTCTCTACTAATGCATCTCTCTCAAGTGTCATAATCTAGTTAGGTAGGGGTTTGAATTCTGCAAATGCTCAGTGTGTGTGTTTTGGGGGGGTTAGTGTGTGTGCAATTCTGTTTGAAAGAAATGTCCCTTTTGGCAACTAGAAGAACACATTACATGATGTACATTCCTCTTTCTAAACACTGATGATGTCAGCACAATAAAAGTATAGCAGGAGAAGAGAAACCTCCCAGTGATGCGAATAGCATGCTCCGCTAATGCGATTCTCTCTATTGTCATAGCATAGTTAAGTAGGGGTTTGAATCTTGCAAAGGCCATGTGTGTTTTTGTCACACAGTTTGTCCATGTGTGTTGGGTGTTGCTCTTAATATTGTATGACATATATTATATCAGTAATTTCAATGCACACATGAGGTATGTGTGTGCCACGTAGACATATGTACCTGTGACCTTAAATAGTTCCCATGTGTGAATCCTGCCTCATGTGAATACATGTAATTTGCATTACACAACTTTTTGACTGTGGTTTTCTGTGCAGGGGCTGCGGTTGGTATGTGAATATACAGTGAGATTACTCTATGGTGCCATCTTACCAGTGAGGGATACACTTTTGGTCTGGAGCATAGAGTCCACATGTTGGTAATGATTAGGTGCAGCATGTTTTCCCCTCTTGTGGGAGTGGTAACAAGTTGTTCCATAGCATTTGAGTGTATGGATTCTAGGAACCTTTCGCCTAGGGTGTTGGAGCTACAGTAATGCTCCCAGTCTATATGTGGGTAAATGAAGCTGCCCAATATATTGTTGTTTGGAGACACCTGCATATATTCATGTGTTCTTAAGTAGGCCAAGTGGGTTACCTGGGTTTATGAGGGTGGTCTGTAGCAGGCTATGAACTGGAAGTCAGTTTAACCCACTGTTAGTTGCACATGGATAGTCTGTGATGCATCACGCTATGGCAACAACCTGGGGGTGTGGGTATAGGTTCATAGGTTCATAGGTTCATAGGTTCATACTAGGCTATCTGCCCTAGGGCATTTATAAGCCTAGCCAGAGTGTGTTTGGCTTTCACCACCCATTTTAAATTAATTTTGCTATGCCCTTTTTCGAGGTTAGTATACTGTGCCTCTGTCTAACAGTGACACAGAAGTGATACCCGGGGTAAACCTATGATCCTCCATCCACTCATCAAGATTCCTCTTGAAGAGAGTCAATGAGGGACTCTGCCTAACCTGGACTGGGATTTTATTCCAGAGTGAAGGGAGCCTCTGGGTTATGAATCTGTCCCTCCAGCATGTCCTATTTATGTCAGTGCTGAGGTTCAAGTCTCTTGAGCGCGTAGCTCGATGGGATTTGGATTTTCTGAGGTGCAGCATGTCCATTAATTCCAGGTTGGACATGGCATTATACGTCAGGCACAGATCGCCTCTGAGCAGGCGGTATGCCACTGAGTAGAGCTGGAGTTTCTTTAACCGGCAGCATATGGCATCTGTTTGAGCCCTTTGATCCTCTTGGTGAGGTACTTTTGGGGTCTTTCCAGTTGCTGCAGGTGTCTGGTAAGGTACATCCCAAAAGGGGCATTGTACTCAATTATGGGCCTGATGAGGGATGAGTAAAGAGGCACGATGACCTCCCCTGATCTAGATATGAATCCCTTCATGATTAGGTGGGCTATATAAAATGTTTTTCTAACCACTTTGGCCACGTGGTTGTCAAATGAGAGATTGCTATCAACTTGGGTCCCCAGGTCCCTAATTACTTCTTCTGTACTTAATGGATTACCACCTATGTGGTAATTTGTGGGCACTTTGTTTTTGCCAGAGGGGATGACTATACACTTTTTGGCATTTAGCTTGAGGCCATGACTCTAGCACCAGTTGTCTGTTTCTATGAGGCCCTTTTGGAGGATGCTTGTGTCAGCTGGAGAGTTGATTATAGCACCCAGTTTGCAGTCATCTGCAAACTTGGTCAGCCACAGTCCTTCCGTGTTGGCCTGTACCTCCGAGAAATATATACCAAACAGGAGAGGTCCCAGGTCTGAGCCTTGTGGGATGCCACTTGTAACTGGTTTGGAGTCTGACATGGCTTCAGCAATTCTAACCATGTGGGTTCTGTCCTTGAGGCAGTTTGCAACCCATCTAGTGACATAGGGGTTTATATTTAAGCTGGTGAGCTTATCTATAATGCCCGAGTGGGGTATTGTATCGAAGGCTTTTGCAAGGTCCAGGTAGGCTGTGTGGACCACCTTCCCCTCGTCAATGGCCTTGGTGACTGTTTCAAAGAAATTGACCAGGTTTAAGAGGCAGGATCTACCCTTAACAAAGCCGAACTGGGTAGGATCCAGTGTCTGTAGGTCCCCAATATCTTTCTTTATGAGGTCCATGATGATCCTTTCCATAGCTTTGCAGACCAAGCTAGTCAGGCTTATGGGGTGATAGTTTCCAGGATCTGTTGAGGCACCACCTTTGTGTAGAGGGACCACTGTTGCTGTATGCCACTCTTTGGGTACATATCCTGTGGTAAGACTGAGATTGAACAGTAGTTTTATGTTTGGGTTTAGCTCTTCTTAGAGTTCATGTAGGACGCAGCCCAGGACACCGTCTGGTCCCATTGATGCTGTGTTTTTTGCTTTGGAGAGGGTGGCTCTTACCTGAGCATCTGAGATGTCAGGGGGCAGCACTCTGCTGGGATAGATATTTGCCCTTCTGGTGGGGAGGGGGGGGAGTTTGCGCTGAACCTGTCAGCTAGGATGTTGGCAATGTCTGTGGGTTCGGTGTATTTTTTGTCATTTTGGACTAATTCTGAGCATATCTGGGAATTCCCACCCAGGTTCCTAACATAACTAAAGAAAGCCTTGTGATTATCCTTAGTGTCCTGTGCAATTTTTCTCTCAAAGCTGGCCTTAGACAATTTTATGAGTGCCCGTAGTTTTCTGCTAACACTGATCAGAGATGCCTTCCCTTTTTGGGATTTTGCTCTATCATGTAGTAGCTTCCTCCTTCTATTGTATAGTTTGTTTATGGCTGGGGTACACCAGACAGGATGTCTGCCTTTGGAGGATTTGGTCTTTGTTTTATTTGGGATTGCATGATCCATGCATTCCTGAAGGTGTTCATAGAATGCGTTTATAAAGGATTCTGCGGTCTGGGCCGTATTTTCCACAGGCCCGAGGGATTTGAAGGATTCCACCTCAGTTTTGAGGAGTGTGAAATTTGCTTTAGAGAAGTTTTTCACTGTGGTTTTCTGGGCAGGAGGTGGGGTTGGGATGTGAATATCCAGTGAGATTAGTTTATGGTCTGATCTTACCAGTGAGGGATACACTTTTGGTCTGGAGCATAGAGTCCCCATGTTGGTGATGATCAGGTCCAGTATGTTTTCCCCTCTTGTGGGAGTGGCAACAAGTTGTTCCATAGCATTTTAGTTTATAAATTCTAGGAACCTTTGAGCTAGGGTGTTGGAGCTAGAGTAATGCTCCCAGTCTATGTTTGGGTAGTTGAAGTCACCCAATATAATGGTGTTTGGAGAGACCTTCATATTTTCCAGTGTTCTCAGGAAGGCCGAGTGGGGTTCCTGAGTTTGGGAGGGTGGTCTGTAGCAGGCTATAAACTGGAAGGCAGTTTTACCCACTGTTCATTGCACATGGATAGTCTCTGATGCTTCGTGCTGTGCCACCAACCTGGAGGTGTGGGTATCTTTGACGAATATTGATACTCCCCCTCCTTTTCTGGTTCGGTCCAAGTTTTGGGGCTGAAAAGCATGGTATGAGGTATAACCTGGTAGTGCTGGGGTGCTCTCGGGACCCTTGAACCAGGTTTCTGTTACTGCACAGATATCGATGTTCTCCATGCTAAGGAGAGTTTCCAGTGCATGCATCTTGAGGTTTAGACTTCTGGCGTTGAGTAGCATTACTGTTAGTTTCTTATCCCTTGTGATACCTATGGAGGTGGGTTTGTCTTTTGAGCCCTGCCTAAAAAAGGCACTATGGGGGTAGCAAGAGCCTTTGCCAATATCCAAAAGCCCAGGGGCGACAGGTGCAAGCTGTCCCTAGCAAAGCATCGTGGCTTGTCGAGCATGTCATCCCAGGCTGACAGGCATTGGATCCGCTTTGAATGACACCAATACTTAAGATAATTGTTGAAATTGATCATCTTGTCTTCATATTGTGGCATCATTCTTGGTGAGGGTAAGATGCTACTCAAGGTCAGGGTCATACCGGCCTGGGCCACATGCTCAGAGAGCTCCTCTATGTCTCTTTTCATGTAGTCCAGGGAGGTAAGTCTCAGGTCATTCACACCAGCATGGACAATGACTGAGTCATATTTGTACTTGCCTTGGAGTGACCTGAGTGCTTGTGTTATGTGGCGGATCCTAGCGCCCGACAGGCAGCTCACCGTGACCTTCTCCTTGCTCAGCCTGGTGAGCGGGACGTCAGTGTGCCTGACGATAGAGTCAACTATTACAAGTGCATCAGGTGTGTTGTTTAGCCTTAAGGGCTGTGACTGTTCAGCACACTGGCTTTGTGAGCTATGTGTTGCGCGTGTTTTGTTTTGTGGTAGTGGTTGCTTGGGTGTTTGATTTGGAGGTCTCTGCTGCTTAGGCAGATTTTTATTTAGAGCCTCTGAGTATGTGTTTGTGTGTTTATGTGTTTGGTTTGCTGTCGTGGTAGGTCTATGTGAGACTGGAATTGTAGTGAGTGTGGTTTCCTTCTCCTCCTGACAGGTTTCACCAGTACTGAGTTGAGAGAGCTTAGCCTCCAGTTTGGCTATATGGTTGCATCTCTCACATGTGTTGGAATTTGTTGGGAGGAGGAGAGGGTTGTCTGTGTATATGAGGCAGTTGTAACATTGCCTCAAGATTCCCAGATTCACCAGCTGGACTGGAGAGGAGATTGACAAATGACCTTTGGACATGCTAGAATAGTATTGGGAATTCCTTTATAATTGACAAAAAAGAAGGCCAATGGTGAACAAGGTACTCAAGGGGAGTTTGTGAGGGTGTAATGCTTTTAATTTTTTAGTGCTGACTTATATAATTGCTTTAGTGAGCAAGTGCCAGGTAACTTAAATGCAATGTGTTACAGGTAATTTAAATGCAAAAATGACAAACAGTGACTTTCTTTCAAGTGAAACAAGGAAATAAGTACAGTAAGCAATGCAGATGTCACTAGGGATCCACATAAGCACTGAAAAGCTGCATTTTAGGTGGAATTAGCATTTCAGGGAAATAAGCAAACAAGCATATAAACAAAGCTAGATTCAACAGGCCTGGATCTAGTCTATGCTACAGCAAACAAGGTGTACCAATTTCAGTAAGAAACAGTTAAAATATGCAGACACTATCAGCCTTTAACCAGAAATTCCCAGCTCAGAAGGGCAGAGTCCAGCCTCTCCTGCCACAAGAGTGCAGACCACGAACCTTCTTAATGTAAAATAACTGGCCTGAAGCCCAAGTGCTTAAACCAGAACTAATACACATTTAGAATAACAGACACTGAGCCCTCAATCAGCAGTTCCCAACTTAGAAGGATGTAAGCTACCTGTCCTGCCACCACAGTATCCTTGACATTTAATGAGACTCACTCTCCTGTCATAGTTAGTTCTGTATTTTGGGGCTGTCAAGCATGGTATGAGGTGTAACCTGGTAGTGCTAGGGTGCTCTTGGGAGTCTTGAACCTGTTGCCTATTACTGCACAGATATCAACATTCTCCATGCAGAGTAGAGTTTGGACTGCATGCATCTTGCGTTTACATGTCCATCATTGAGTATCATTACTTCCATTTTCTTATCCCCTGTGCTACCTATGTAGGTGGCCTTCTGTTTTCAGTCTTACCACCAGAATGCAAAGATGTGCAGACAATACACTTCTGTAATTAATAGTGGTGTAAAAAACAATACAATGACAATCATAGTGTTAATGCATCAGGCATGCTGGGATATACCCACAATATCATTACACTGTACTGTTAACAACATGATAATATTACTACACTTCTATGTAGTCACCCTGTGCATCAGCACCATGTTAACCTGTTCCTGCATCAATGTTACAGATTGCAGGAGGTGGCACAGTTTCATCATATGCACAGGGTGTGTACTTGGTATGCCTGAGTCTGCCACTGATACAGCCAATTGACATATATGTGTGTGTGTGTTAGTGAGGGACAACAGTACAAGATGGGGCAATGTTGATGCGGTGTGTGCGTGTATGTGTTGGCCCTAGGTGTTAGCATTATGCATGTGTGTATGCATGCACACAGTTCCACCTCATGGCTGCCATATATGGGTGTTTGTGGACAGCCACAGACTGTACCTGCCAGGTCATACAGATCACTGTGTCTGGCCACGGACATGGTACCTGTGCCTGGCAGGGGTGCTACGGACAGTATCAGGTACTAAGCCAGACTGTTTACTGTCATCAGAAGCAATTGGTTGATGACTGGACACATGTCCCTGCTGGGACTGTCCAGAGCCACGTGCACGTGGTCTCCTAGGGCGGTCTGATGACAGCACAGACCCTGGCACTATGGGAGCGGCTGCGGGTTTGTTGTCATCTGCGACAACTGCCAGCTGCTGATGTTGCTGGCATACATCCATGTCGATGCCTCAACCATCCTGCATTGCCCTGGCTCATGGACATGTATTTGTGGAACAGATCTAATGTGTCCCCCCAACGTCTATTAATGACCTCGGTGAAATTATGGATGGCAGCCCCAACGTCACGCATAGTGTCATTCATAGCAGTGCGATGTGCTCTAAGCTCCCTCAGACCCTGTCTGGTGTACCGTTCCATACGTGCCTGTGCCTGCATTACAGCCCGCAACATAGCTGAGGTTGAAAGACCTCTGTGGGCACATCTGACAGGGGCAGTATGACCATGGATGCTCCCACGAGAACCCCTGGACATCTGCCTGTGTGGTACCATGTCAGGACTCTGGCCATGGCTGCTGTGAGGGGATATATGCGCCACTGATACCACATTACCCTGGTCAATGCCCACTGTATGCTGTCCCTCACCTAAGGACATTGGTGACAATGGATGTAATGGCAGGATGACTGTGCGCATTGATGGGGTTGACTGCTGTGTACTGTTGATTGGCTGACCAACAACAGACCCTGTCACACCTCCCTGTGCCATTACATATGTATCATCATTATCACTATCCCCAGCAGTGGCTTCAGGTTCCCTGCTGCACACCACCAGAGCAACACCAGAACCTGTGAGAGGAAGACAGGAAACACAGTTTACAATGTGTACACAATGTTACCAAAGATGCCCATGGGCACATGCACACATGCACACATGCACACATGCACACATGGGCACATGCACACATGCACACATGGGCACATGCACACATGCACACATGCACAAATGCACACATGGGCACATGCACACATAAGCACATGCACATATGCACACACGGGCACATGCACACTCCTCAGTACATGAGATACAAACACACAGACACAAACACACATGCAATCCAACACATAGTAATACTGTTTGATGGTATTATTACTATTATTATCATTAGTATTAAAAGTATTGTTATTACACACTCACCAGCATGGATTGGCTGCCTTGCTGTTTCTCCAGAGAGACCTGCACAAATAAGACATTTATTGTCAGTGGGCACAACTGTGCCATTGATACTGTGAGTATGATACAGTACAGTAGTACAACAGTTGGCTTTCACAGGTCTACTGCTGATATTGAAAATATCAATCTTGCACAATAATTTCCAGGATAACAGCTACAAACACAGTACACATCTCACAAATGCATAAACTACCAGTGTAGAGAACAGTCAATTATAGATATGGCATGTTTCCTGCACGCTCCATGTCCACATGCTGGGTGGCTCCAGCCTCCATCATTACACACATCTGTGGATGTTGTTGTTGTTGGGCTGGAGCCACAACACTTAGGAGGAGCTCCTCCAGTCTGGTAAGGGGGGTGTATAGATGCCCCACCACCTGTGGCAAGCTGTTGCCTGTGGATATCAGATGCACACTGACTGACATTTCTAATTAAATCACTGCAGTGATGGCGTACCTGCTCACATGTCCGGTTATGCATGCCTATGTTATTTACCCGACGGACAAGGTCTTGCCACAGTGCAGCCCTCTCCTGCTGGTTCTGGCTGGTCCGGGAAAAGAGTGTGGCAAAATCCCACACCAGGCTCTGGTGTATCTCCTCATCCTCTGCAGCCAAGTAAGAAGAGTTGCGCTGATGCACCATTGCCCTGGAAGGAAAAGAAAAATATGTGAGGAAGTAATATGGCACACATAATACTCTACAGTAGTGATATCACTGAACTGCCATATATAGCATCTGTCTGTCTATCGGGGGATACGCATGTAAATGACCACATATCAGTGCTCAGCCAACAACTGTGTGACAGTGCCTGGCACACTCCATACAACAAACTAGTATACACCAGCAGTCAGCACACTGTTTGAGGTCCAATGCACAACCTCAAACTGGGGGTATGTATCAAGGTAATGGATGGGGAACATTGTCATCCCATGCAATGCATGCAATGCACAGTTAAAATTTCAATGGTAATGCACCCTGGTCTTTGCGGCCATACACCTACCTACACAGCAGTCATATACAGGGAACCACTGCACAACATATGGCAATGTAGTATGTTTGTATCCCAATACCTGACACATCTTTTTCTGGCCTCACACCAAGGACACACACTACCATGACAGACACAAAGTCATGCTGAGCAATCACACCATTACAGACCTTGCACACAGTCAGTAGCACACTCATTCCACCTCACATAGTTGGTATTGCAATGAGTACATGATGTGTGTGCACATTTTGTCATAGGTAGGTAGTATGCTATTGGCCCTGGGCCTACAGCAGCATACTGTTATGCTACCCTGCCCCTTGGGACACATGTAATGTGATTGTACTTGCTCCTGTCAAACAGTTACACAGGGTGACTCATATGGCATATTACCTATCTGCATAACATTCAACAGGGGTATGTCTGACATCTACTAATGAGGAGCCTTGCTTCTTAATGCTGGGTGGTTTACTCCAGGGTATGGCTTATTTGTGGGTAGGAACCTGTACCTCCACCATGTGCTCTTTACTGCAGTGCCAAGGATGACAGACATAGGTCATTTAGGCTGGGGATATTGTGAGGTGTTACCATGGTTGTTGGACAACTGCTATGGGTGTGACTTAACTATGTATAGACAGCAGTGGTAACCTCTGTGTAGGTAGTATGAAAGGCACTCTATCTGTGGTTTTGTCAGTCACTCTGCATAGGTAATGTGTTTGAGGGCATTATCACTGTTTGTTAGGTATGACTGTGTCCTTCTCCCTTTCTGTAGTTGTCATGGGAGGTACATACCATGTAGGACATTGTGAGGTGTAGAGGGGGTACAGTGACCTACATTTCCCTAACTGACACACCATTTGTGCTGACACGTACCATGTACAGGGATTACAAGAAAAGTGTGCCACTGTGAATATCAAAGGGGAGGTTATTGTACACTTGTTTAACATGTTCCCTTCTGACACATCCAGTAGCAGGCAGGCAACCACCTATGTGGTGGTTAGTGGTGAAAGTATTTTGGAATGGGGTATGGTACTCCAGTATTCACACTGGTGTTCAGTCCATGCCTTTGTCACCAGGCACCTGTTGCAATACATCTGCACACATGTGCCTCTCTCAATAAATATATATATATATATAAATATATATATATATATATATATATATATATATATAGAGAGAGAGAGAGAGAGAGATTCATATACATACATATCTCTAGACATTCATATCTGTCTGTATATGTGTATGTATCTATATATATATCTATATATGTATCTGTCTATTACATATATATGTATATACATATTCTATCTATATATGTCTATCTATTTATACATCCCTCTCTATCTATGCACACATATATGCATATTCTATATATATATATATATATATATATATATAAATATACATATACATATACATATACATATGCATATACATATATATATATATATATATATATATATATATATATATATATATATATATATGTTTTTTTATTTACACATACGAATACACACACTAACATACTGCTAAACATCCATTACTGTACAACCTACATTGTACATTGTACTACAACCTACATTGATATGTGCACATAGCAACCTTCAAATACATATGTATGTCCAGCCTTTACTAACAGTTGCAGTATGTCCCCTGCCCTATGCACATCTTCATATATATATATAGATACAGACTGCTAACACATATGGAGGGTTCACAGTATGTAGATTATTAGATGATGTAGTTTACATTACCTTTGTTTCTGACTGTTGTTTGGGATGGCTTGCTGCTGGCTGGCCTGCTGATGGTTGGCTTGCTGATGGTTGGCTTGATGTTTTTTTATTTTTATTTATTTATTTATTTATTTATTTTGGTCTCTCTCTCTCTCTCTCTCTCTCTCTCTCTCTCTCTCTCTCTCTGTCTCTCTCTGTCTCTTCCTCCAGTTGTTGCAATGAAACTATTGCAAGTGTGGACTGGGAGTACAGGCTGCTTTTGTAGGTATCTGCACATGTGCATGTGATGGCCTCTGCAACAATTGTTAGCCAGCATTTACTAATTGCATGCAGCCTGCTGTGTGGTAATTGCAGTTCTCACTGTGATTTCAGGACAGTGCTATAAAATGTTAGGTTAGGTAGGTGTAGCCCTTTCAGATTTTCAAGGTGGGGACCATGCTGGTATGCTGTGGACACTGTTCTGTGAGTGTAAAGGTTGGTATATCTCTCATATTTAAGGCTGTGTTGTAGGCACTGAAATGCATGTTGTACTGAAACCTGACTGTTGCTTCTTCTAGTTCATTCTTCTCAGTGTGTATGTTAACTGACACCTAATAATACTAATACTGTTTAAATGGGAGTATGTGCTTTCCTGTGGGACTTATGGATTAACTGGTATACAGCAGTGGCTCTTGCAATTTGTTGCTATGGCCTCACTATTTAGCCTTTACATTCACTCCTTGAAGGCCTGCTAGGTGTCTTTACTGGAATGTGTTGCTATGGCTTTCCTATTTTCCATTTGCATTCACTCCTTGTAATTCTTGATATATTTCTTTCAGCAGCAATTCCTTATATGTTTGATGTGGTTTGGTGGTGCTGCATGCAGTCTGGCCTGGCCAAGGTGTGGGGCTTGACACCTACAAGGGTATTTTATTTTGCTGCTGGGCAGTATTGGGGCCTTGTACTTTGTACTAACAGTTATGGATATCAGGCACATGCAGCACTTGTAAACTGCTATACTGTCCTTATTTTATTAGTTGGCTACATCCTTTGATATTTCTGGGTTGTACTCCTACATGAGGGTGTGCTTGTGGAAGCAATTCTACAGCTATTCACAGAGTGTGTGACAGCAGACAGAATGATATACCTGTGAGTTTGTGACACTTGCAGGCCTCAGATACTCTCAGGTGTATCTTTTAGCAGCCTCAGGGAATGGTACATATCAGTGGGATACACCCGTGATATATTTCAGATATTCTGCAGTTGTGACTTTGGGGTATTTTGAGCATATGTATTACTACACCATTTCTGACATGCAAGTAGTGCGTACTTTAAGTAATTGACAGTTACCATTATGTGGGATTCCACACCTTTCTGCCTACTGTTAGTACATTTCACAGGGAGTCAGTGGGGCACAGTTAACATTTGTTTGCAAATCAGGAACATCCCTGTAAATCAGTCACAGTTGCAAGGTCTGGCCTCTTACCTATTCAAATATGGCGGTGTTTATCCTGCTCTGATAGTGTGTGCGGTTTGCAAGGTGCTACTGTCACATTATTACCTACTAGCTGCCTACTAGCATGGCTGTTTCTCTTCTCACACTAATGTAATGCAAATCCATAAGAATTGCCAGTAAAGATACAAGAAAAGCTTTGTGTAATAGCCTTCCTATATTCCCTTTACATTCAGTCCTACTATTTCATGATATATTGCTTTTAGCACAAAGTTCTTGTATATCAGTCATGGCTTAGTGGTAAGTCATGCAGACTAGTGTTTTCTGGGTTTGAGACTGACAGAGGAATTTTATTTTGCTGCTGAGCAGACTACAGGCCTTGTCATTCAGAGTGACTAAGGCACTTTTAAGCAGTTGTAAGCGGGTTAGCGCTGGTTTCCGCGGAGCTCACGCATGCGCAGTGCCACTTAGCTTCGCGCACACACGCTTAGCAAAGGGCACACAAGCGCACACCCACTTACAACTGCTTAAAAGTGCTTACTCTTGCACACACCCATGCTAATTTCTTTGAAAGAAAAGAAAATGGGGAGATGGGAAAGTAGGCACAAAGAGGGTAGGACAGTAGGAAAACAAGCTCGGGATTTGCAGGAAGGATGTAGGAAAGGCCCATAGCTGCCCATTTCTTTATCAGCAACAGCTGTGCATATGTGTGTAATTTGGTGTGAAATTTGAAACCTTCCACCCCTGAGAGAGGGGTGAGGACAATAAAATATGTTGTACAGCCAATTGTAATTACCAGTTCACATGCCAGCAGACATGTCTGCAAAATGGGCAGCTATGTATGGGGCGTAATTTTTTTTGCGGGAACAGAGTGCCCTTTTTTTATTATTTTTTTCAGGTGAGAGTGGAATCTGAGGTACAGGAAGTAGGTATATTTGTGGAGGTAGGTAGGGGAGGTTAACAGACAAGACAAACAAGATGCATACAGGGGCGGAGTATGACACATGTGGGGGGGAACACAATTGACAGGGATGGATGTTTGGATATCGCTAGCCCATGAGCCCACAGAATGCAACAGTGGAACTGAGATCCCCACCCATGGGCAGTTGCCACTGCACCTTCACTGCCCAGGATGGGGCTGTGCTGGGGGCTGTGTAGGATGGGCAGCAGGCACACCCGTGAGGTGCGCCACCCATGCCTCAAGCTGGAATAGGGGTTCAAGCACAGAATGCCTGATCTCGCTACACACCACAGACCGGACACTTTGGAGGGTGAGTGGACGTACTCCTCCAGCCACGCTTGCAGAGGGGGACAAGCCCCATCCCCTGCAGCGCTTCCACCCGAAGGTGGCACAGGGCCACCGGAGGAGGTTCCAGCCTGGGCACTAGTGCCAGGTGCACTCGCCAGCTGAGGTGGGAGAGGTGGGTCTGCTGGAACCCGCCTTCCCTGTTGTCTATGTTTAGCAATATTTCATGACATTTTGGGTTAGTAACAAACAATACCATTCAAAATTAGTTGTAACAGCATGCATCAGTATTCCCATTAACCAAACACCCATGAATTCCAAACATTGAACAGTAAGCATAACACATGCATATTTTGAACAACAGTACACAATCCAACAGCATGCAGGGTTGATTGATGGCAACAGGCCATCAGGTTTAGATATGTGAACAGGGCACATGCATCAACGTACATGCAAATATGTATGAACCAACAGGACAAATGTCCATAGGAATTAATTGTGAATACACATACCCAGTTTAGTGTGGAATGGCATTATTTGTGAATATAGGGTAGGGTGAAGAAATATTTCATTAACAACTTCAACTACCTATACATATGCTGTACATTTCTAGTAGCTGAAGATATATATACCCTACAGGTCTTAGTACAGTTTCCTATATGTAACCTTAGGAATGTTGGTGATGGGAATGTTACTGCTACATTAATATACATTGCATTTTTATTCATACAGGTTCATATCTGGCTGTGTTCAGGTACAGCATCCTGCTACATTTGATTTATATGGCTCTAGACAACTGTGGATGTTCATTATTTCATACAACCATACTATCTCCATATTGCAAGGGTACAGCAACATATCCAAATTGTGGGACAGACACATTCCAGCTTCAGTACTTTATTACAAACATTTCACCGTTTGGTTGTGGCTGTCTCATTCATTTCATTATGTACTGACTGCAGTATACTTTATTCAAGAGTTATTACAGCTTTCTTGGTGGATTCATACCTCTTTCTCATACTCTTACTTATTTGATTTTTACTATTCAAGATGGCACTTAATTCTAGGCATTATTAACATGTCTTACTTGGTTACAACAATCCTTTCCAACAGACTCACTTGTTTCAGATGGCAGATTTTAAATGGGGATGTATTTGACACATGTCTATTGTCTTTAGCTTGTTTACCACTAATTTTCAGGCTGCAGCAGGTTATCTGCTATTACAATACAGGTGGAAAATCTCTACTTCAGACTTGTTTAATTTTTATTTCTGGATTACAGGCTGCATCACTTATATTATCATACAGTACTAGCAGAATCTTCTAGTGTTACTTTAACTTTATTAATATGTAACTACACTGAACTCTTTTACAAGCTGTCTCACTTATATTATATAACAATTACAGAAAAATAATTACTGACCTGCTTGGTGGCACAACCGCACCAGCCTGTCACCATAGGCTCGCCGATTCACGGAACGCACACCTGCAGCTATAATATAAATGAAGTAATATTGGAACATACATCTCCATAATATCAGCTAGGATAATTTCTTACATACATAATTACATGGATACTTACTCAGTAGTGGGGCATTGGGCAGTTGCCGGGCCTCCTGGATCCAACGGTTCAGTTGGTCCTGCTTTCATCTCTTCAGGTCCGCATGGTGGTGATGGACCTGTTCACCAGTCCTTGGTATGCCTGTGGTACTGGTGAGATCATGTGCCAACCGGTTCCATACCTCTGCCTTGTACGCACCCACAGAACCTGGCCCTGCATGAGTTGAGCCTCATGATCGTGGACTAGGAGCCAAACCATATATTTGGACTCCTCAACACCCCACCTCTGTGCTCGGAAGTGACTGCCCTCTCCCACACCTGCCATCCTGACTGCAAATAGGTTCCACAATCAGTTATGCTGTGTATTCCCGCCTATGGGGCTTATATATGCCGTTTTTCCCACACTTATCTGTGATTGTCCATTTTGGAAATGTATCAGCTTGAAAAAACCTGCTTTGTCATGGTTCTGTTTCCATTCATTCCTATATATATGCTAATACTGCATTTCTCAGTACAACTGTCATGGCTTAGTGGTTCAGTACTTTGATTATGGTGCATGGTATCCCTGGGCATTGCTTTTTTTTATTTTATGACTGTCTACACAGGCTAGGAGGTGTGTCTGTGTAAAGGCGGCTTTGATACAGCCTGCCCTACGTTGCCCACCGGTAAGCTGATTGGCACATTGCGCAGGTCCGCGCAAACGGGTTACGCTGGTTTATGCATCATTTGGCTATGAGCATGCATATTACGCTGTGTGAGGCCTTGCTCAGCTACGGGCACACAGTTTCAGCATGTTAAAGTGCTGCTCAACTCCAGGCACTCATATTACACCTGTTAAACCACTGCTCACCTGCAGGCAGTAATACTCAGCTTGGTAGAGCGTTGATCAGCTATGGGCACTTATATATATTTTTTTTATTGTATCAGATTTCTTCCAAAATTCATGGCCCATTTCATTACATTTTACTTAAATTATAGTTATATATATGTACATATATGTCAGGGGGATTGTTTTGGGCTTATTTCACTAAAAATAGAAAATATGTTGTTGGGGCCTGAACCGTGACTACCTCCTCTTTGGCCAATGTCTCTAATGCTACGCTATTGCTACTTGGCTTAATTTGCATATGTAGATCTTATATGCATTTTCAATGACTGTGGCTGAGCGAAGGCCACACCCGCGCAAACGAGCGCAATTACGGGCAAACATTTTTGAAATTGTAAAAAAAAAATTAAACTGTTAATTTTTACGTTTTACATTACAGTTGGGTTTATAGTCTGTGGGGGCATGTGTGGTTGTGTTTCTTGACATTTCCGCAGACTTGCTCATGGGAGTTTCCTTTCAGGACTGTGACTCTTCTGGGGGCATGTCCCTTTGCAGGACTCGCCTTGCGGATACACCCCCTATTTTCCTACACGGACCGTGTTAGCCTAGGGTGTGATTCAGCATGCCCTCATGAATATGCATGACATGCTGATGTCACACTGTTTAACTGCAGCCTCCATGTAAGACTTGTTAACTCTTACATAGAGGTTTCGTGAATCCTGCCCTATCTAAGTTTAGAATTTTATTTTATTTATTTAACTTTTCTTCGTGTGTGTATTGCTAGGTTAACCGAATGTCCTAGCCAAATAATATGCTAATTAGAAATGTTAAAATGTTGGTGATTTTGTTTTCTTTGTTCATGTGTAAAACATTCTTTTCATAAGTCATTTATAAAGCAAGTAACAATTAAAGAAAGCTTGAGAAAAAAAGAATATTCCAGCTGTGTCAGAAGGCTGGATTCATGCTTGCATTGCTTACCACCTTGAGCTGTTCTGAAGAAAATCTAGGTCAAAGTTCAACACTGATGTCTATGAAAACAGAAAGGAACTTTTTTAGGTATATATGTGAGAATTCTACTCAAACTAACATTTTTTTTTATTTTCTTAGAAGTGAAGAATTGGTAAAACAAAGGCTACAATAATATCTTATATTGAGCTGTTGCTGACATATAATTTCCTTACACTTTGCTAAATGTTAAAAGCTTATACTGTAATCTTATTAACTCTAACTATACATATTCATGGAAAGAAGTAAAGCTAGATAGTTGTTACTGATTAGAACAGTTTAGAAGAATTAAGAAGAATGAGAAACCTACAGCGGAAATTAGCAGCAGCTGTGTGCTGTGAGTTGTCATTTTCACATGCTGCAATCAAATTCTAATGTCAGGATATAAAGCTTTGATCAGAAGAGCAGCTCACTATGGCTAAAACACAAATTCAAATTTAACAAGCAGGAATCTTTTATATATAATCAAGCCTACCTGTAAGACTAGAATTAATATGAGGAGTACAGATCTTATGAATAATATGCAGATTCACAAGGAATTAAATAGCTAATATGAAAGATTAATAAAAGTGCAGTATCAATAAGTTAAGAAATATATACACATACTATAATCTGTAAATAGAGAGTTGATGATTAAATAGCTCTCTGATGGAAGATTTTAGAAATACAAGTTATATAGACTAAGGTAGAATATTAGTGAGAAAATAAGACAGAAAAATATATTTAAGATACAGACTGCTTAGAAGAAAAATATATTTTACATATAGCTGCATATGGAAAAAAGTGAATGCACAAGATATATAATTTACACAAAAATTCATATAAGCATATTTGAAAATAATCTGAAAGCTGAAATTTGAAACTTGGTCACATGAAATTTGAAGCTTTTTGCATATTATATTTCATTAGATTCACTAAGACTACCTGGAATAACTCATTTCATAAGTCAGAAATGACATTTTAGTGTTATATTGCTGAATCGGTGCATCCATTTTGATAGAAAATAAAGTAGATTTTTATACATGTTCAAACCTGGCAAGGGAGAATATGATTTGAAGTAAGCAGATTGTAACTTTTGAATAAGCGTAGGTTGCAGATATATATACATATATATATATATTTGACTCCATAAAAACAGCAAGACATTCTCTTCGACCTCAGTAAGATCCCTACTTTTATGAAGTAGTTTAATAAGCTAACATTTTTTAAATATTTTGATATTTGTCATGTTAAGAGTGTTGCACAATTTTGATATATAGACACTTATACTTTAAAAAAATAGATCAGATCTATAAAATATGTGAACATCTTTTGGCATGATAAATATATATGTGCACTGATTTCCCTTTTATATAATAGTTTAGTATGACAAGATTACCTTTCACCTGTAAGTTTACAGATATTTCTGTCTTCAGGTCCCACTGTGTTCTACTTATTTCATTAAGGATTTAATTATAATAACGTTGCATAAGTGAATAATTTAGTAATATTTAGGAATATTTAAAGTATAATTTACAACACTATTATTTAAATAGTTATATATTACAATATTTTTGGATTATTTAATATTTGTGATTAATAGCATAGGATTATTAAGCTTTTATACAGTAAAGGGGGAATAGTTTGAAATGGCAAAATATATAACTAAATTAATAGTTTCTTATTATTTTTGGCTTATATATTATATTATATTATATTATATTACATTATATTGCTTATTTGTAAGTCACAGTAGCTTTTGTCAATTTATGATGATTCTTTTTAGTTTTTGGTAGTTAGAGAGATAGTATAGTAGTTTTTCTGGTTGATAGACAAACTTGGAACTTTGGTATCAATGATAAGTTGTGTTTTATTAGCAATATACACAGTTATAGTTGTAAATTTGCCTTTGTTTTTATTATTTACAAGTTTTAGTAGTTTAGTTTGTAGAAAGAAAGAATTAAAAATGTGGAATTTAAGACAGTGTTGAAGGAATGCATTAGAGTCTTATATATAATAAAATTAATATGGTGGATAAATGTGTCATATGGTGGATAAATGTGTCATATTATCTTTTAATTGAAATATTTTTAAACACACACTGTGGACAGTTTTACTCTATTATCTATTTATGTCAGTGAATTAAATAATGGCAAACTGGGAAACAGTAGTAAAAACCACCAAGTAGAAAGTACACGAATCCTGAGCATTCCACTGTAAATAGCCAAGTCACATAAACACGTGTAGCGTAAAATAAAAGTTAAAAATTAAAAATTAAAAAGTGTTTATTTTTTAATTTTTAATTTTTAACTTTTATTTTACACTACGCGTGTTTATGTGACTTGACTATTTACAGTGGAACACTCAGGATTTGTGTACTTTCTGATTAAATAATGGCAACAAAAAAAATCTTTAATGAGATATCTAAAAATAAACAGAGGAGACATTATATTCTAGCAGGAGACTCACTTGATATATAAAAATATACAATATTTAAATAACTTAGATTCCAAAATATCTAACTTAGGTTAAAAAATATTATCTGCTTCTTTTAGCAAAAAGAGAAGAGGAGCTGCTACATTTTGGAGTAAATCTACTGCAATGTCTAAGGTCATGGAATCCATTAATGATCCCAAAGAAATGTATACATTTGTAATAATTAAATATAATCACAAACTCTATAGACCAGCTAGTTGTTACTGGATCCCTGTACTAGGTGCAAGAGTGGCTAAAGATCACATAAATGTACTACAAAGTCATTGGAAGGGTAGTTTAATTTTAGCAGGGTATTTTAACTGCATATCTAGTATAGAAGATACAAGTGAACAGAAGAAAGCTAAAATACTGGCATTGGCTAAAGCACTAAACAGATGGATTAGTAATAATAATTCATTTTATTTAATAGTAAAAAGAGAATATAAGTCATTGTTCTTTACTCATTATTCATATGTGCTAGAACTTTTATGCTGCTACAGATTTACTTAATAAAGTTAATTATTTTAAAACTATTCCTTTCTTCATCTGATCATAATGTGCACTAAGCATAAATATATCAATGGATATAAGGACATTTCAGATTATTTATAGAATCCCAGTATACATGATGAAGTTAAAAGAATGTAAGAGTTACCTTAAGGAACAATCAGATTTTTTTTTTATTTTTGAATGATAATGGTCAGGTTAGTAAAGCCATACTAATGGACTCCTTTAATGTGCATAGTAAAAATAGAATGGGCAGATGGGCTAGTAATAAAATGAAAGAGTGGGATAAACAGTTGTTCAAATTGCAAGATGACATGCCCAAATGGATGTTTGAACAACAAACAAAGAAATCAGATAATACTGATGTCATTAAAAATAAATGACAGAATCAGTATTAATGCATAAAGTGGAGATAGTTTTAGAAAAAAATAAAATTGTACAGTTATGCAATGACTTAAAAATCTACATAGACTAGCTATTAGAAGTAAGATGTTAAGTAAAAAGGCACAAATCAATAATATCAGACATCCTCACAGTAATAAGCTTACCTCAGACATACAGGAAATGCTTATTATTTTTTTTAAAACTTTAATGAGGATCTTAATAAAAACAAAAATAACAATCTTGATAATTGCAAAATTGATATTTATTTCCAGAAAAATGTTAGTAATAAACTTAATGACCAACAAGTATTGCTGTTGAATAAGCCTATTACCCCAATACAAGTTAAAGAAGTTTTAAAAAATATGGAAAATGGTAAAGCTCCAGAGTTAGATGGTATAAATATGGAATTATATATTCTGCTTCTGTTAAATGTTTTATAATTACTGAATGACTTTTTTCAGGTAAATCAGAGTAACAACAGAATTCTTCCCTCATGGAAATTTTCTGTAATCTCACTTATACTTAAACAAGGAAAGAATAATTAGCTAGCTTCCTCACATATACTTATTTCTTATTAAATGTAAACTACAAAATATTTACTTCTAACTTTATTACAAGATTAAGAGATATGATTAAGAGATATAATAGATAACTGATAGAGATCAAACAGAATTTATAACCAATAGATTAAAGTATGATAATATAAAAAGAGTAGTAACTAACTTAGCTTGAGCAAAAGGAATTAAAAAAGAAGTTAACCCTAATTAGCTTAAATATTGAACATTTGGTTCTATAGGTTAGAACTACTTATTTAAAATCTTGGAAGCATTTGCATTACCAAAACAATTTATTGGAATACTAAAAAAAACCTTTAGACTCCAAAGTATGTGTTAAAATTGGGTCTTATATTTGTCAAGGATTCACTTTAAACAAAGGCACAAAGCAAGGATGGCACTTGTTCCCTCTGTTATTTGCATCAGTTATCAAATCTTTAGCTAATAGTTTAAGAAACAATTAAACAATTTATGGATTCTCAATTAGCAAGCATTGTCAATCAAAAATGCAGGTTTCTGCAGCTGATATTTTACTAACTATAGGAGATCTAAATTATTCAGTCAAAGAAATTCATAAGGAAATTGAAAAGTTTCAAGAAGTATCACTGCTGAAATTTAATAATAATAAATACTGAAATGTTAGTGTTAAATCATTTACTAGATAGTAAGTTTAAAGATAAATATAATTGGAAGGAAAATAAAACATTTAGGAATAAATATCTATCAAGATTTGAGCAAGATTGTTAATAATAATATTGAAAACATAATTGAAGAAATGTTACTTATTATTTAGAAATGGAAGGAGTGTTTTTTTTTCTTGACAGGTTTTATATATATATATATATATATATATATATATATATATATATATATATATATATATATATATATATATTGTTAACCTTAATACCTGACAAAAAAAACTTTTAAAGAAAATGGGTAAAAATATCTTCTTATGGTATCCTAAAAAGCCAATAATTGCTTATACAAATCATATACAATTATGGGAATATGGGGGTGTTAGCTTCCCAGATTTATAATCTTGCTCTGTTGCTGCAAATTGCAACCCTGCTATACTCAGGACAGACTTAGCTTTCACTAGTCAGTGGAAAACAATTCACTTTTAGTTGTTGGGATAGCCTTGAAACGTTGCTATTGAAATGCTATATGACATACTACCCAGGATATTCCTCACCTTGACTACCATGGGATAGCACTGCTTCAAATCCTGTATAGAAAGTCTATATCAGGAAAACTCTTTATTAAAAGTGGGAGTTGCTATCCCAGGTTCAAAATCAGTAATCTGAAAAAAGAGATCATTGCACATTAACAGCAGTTTTTCTTCTTGTTAAATCTGTTAATTTGCAGACAATAGTTGCAAATCTAGACTCAGACTTCTGGCAGAAGCCAGATGATCAAAGAAATGCTTTCATATGTTTCTTAGTGTATTGTATAGGTCACGTTTTGATTGCCTTTGACAGTTCTAGTTTTTGTCTTGCCACTCTTTTTTGTAAGAGATTCCCCAAGTACTTAGTGTCCACCATAGATAGCATGTTTTTCTTAGAATTTACAGTTCAGCCAACCTGCCTGTCTTATCCATTCTAACACAGCTATCACCTTAAGTAAATGCAATGCAATTAAGAGTTCACTGAATGAATAACTGCGCTATTCTAGTCTGCTACAGTGTATTGTGATTGAGGATTCGATATTTTATCCATCAACCTCTAAAAAGTGGCTGAAGCTCCATGTCGGCCAATGTTAACTCTGTTTTTCTGAAGTAAGTATTTAGAGGATATAAAAGCTGTTTTCCTCCCTTGGCAGTGCAATGTATATTTAAAGGTAACATGTGAGAACACTGGTGACCTGTGTTCCACATATCAAAAGTTGGATGATTTGCTTATCATGGCAAGTAGCAAATCTAGACTTATGATTTTTGCACTTGTCCAACTGGCACAACTTGGAGACATGTTCATACATATATTAGTGACTGGACTGATGAAAAATATGATATTAGGCAAAGTGCAAATAGAACACATTTAGGAAAGGAAGTGTCTATTGTCAGTAAAGATCATTACGCACTATTAAACATGATGCGACAGATCACAGCTTTCAAATTCAGGATGCAAGTATTCAGCAATCTGAGGCTTCAGGGCATGTAGAATAAAATAAAAAATAAAGAAAGGAAGATGTTCACAACTGATAAAGAAGGAAAAAAATGATTATTACTTATAATGCAAAGAAAATGCATACTAAAAAGGATGCTGCTTTGTTATGTAATACACAGATTACAGGGAATGATAACATTGTTTACTTACTTATATACTTTATTTGACATTTGTTTATTGGGAGAGTCTATCTGCGCCAGAAAGTGCCCATTTTCAGTGGCTGCAGGGGGAGATAACTTTCACAATCAGAGCAATTAAGATATTGCAGTTAGAAAAACAAAATACTGATATTTTAAATCACCAGGTATCATGAAACTCCACAAACACAGGAATGAAAAACATGCAGTGAGAAAAATATAGACCTATGTTTCATAGCAGAGTTGTTGAGTCTTTTGGCTTTCCCAGTTAGGGGTCGCCACAGTGGAACTCCGGTCCGCTAATGATTGGCAGTTGATTTTTCCGTGCCAAGTTGCCAGCCCTGATGCACAACCTTCAACGAAGGTACGCCCATTCACGCATGTCTCCACGCAGCAGATGCTCTAACTGAGAATCAAACTGGACAGCGTCTTACGGTGAGGCGACAATGCTACCACAGCACCACCACTGCGGATGTTTCATAGCAGAGTATAATGCATAATTGTACTATTATTACTGAGACAATTACATACGGTGAAGAAAATATGTGAGATAACACTCTTAAGGTCATATTATGTATTACATAGGTTGAATTAGAGAGCTGAGGCAATTCTTATAAGGCATATAAGACATTACATGATTTGAGACAGTAAGAGGAATTTAAAAGATCAGCCACAGTATGAGAGAGGATATTCATGGTAGGGTATAAGAGGAAATAAGGCAGGCGAGGAAAGGATCTTATAAGAATTATGCAGGGTAGGTCTTGTTAACAGAATTATAGGAAGAGAAATCTGGAAAGTGGTGGGGTATGGAGGGAAGGAGAAAGAGATAGAGAAAGGGTCTACAAATAGAGAGACAAAGTATATAAGGTAAAGTAGTGGAAGGGATAGAAAGATAGATGAAAGAGATAAGGAGTGGGGAAAGAGGATGGATAGGGTTATAAGGTGTGGAATTTTTGAAAGAGGTGAGTGAAGTAGAGTAAGTTCAGCCAGGATTAGTGCAGGAGCTGATCCATGATTTTGTTAAATATTCTTTTAAAGAGCAATTAAAGGTCGGTAGGTTAGAGATAGTTCTCGTGGTTAGAGGTAGGGAGTTCCATTTTTTTTTGCTACTGAGTACAAGTATACAGTTTGTACAGAGGATTTATTTGGTTTATATATAAGTTCATAGGTGTGTTCATAGGTGTGTTCTAGGCTAATGGCCCTGGAGCCTTTATAAGCGTAGCTCATAGGATTACCCTGGCATCATGCCACCTGACCTTAGTTCCCAGTGTGTCTGTCGAGTAGAGCCACTGGAGTGATCACTGGGGTGAATTTTCTATTTCTCATCCACTCATCAAGATTTCTCTTGAAGAGGGCCTGTAGGGTGCTCTGCTTGACATGTATGTGAAGTTTATTCTATAGCATGGGCAGTCTCTGGGTTATGAACTTGTCCCTCCAGCATGTTCTGTTGATTGTGGCAATGAGGTTGAGGTCTCTGAAGTGTGTGGTGTGGAGGGACTGAGATTTCTTCAGATGTAGCATTTCAAACAGAGCTTGGTCAGAGATGGCTTTGTAAGTCAAGCAGAGATCATCTCTAATTAGGCAATATGAGACAGAGAATAGTTTTTTTAGTCCGTCCATATAGGACAAATGTTTAAGGCCTAGGATCCTCACCTAGGATCTTCTTTGTGAGGTACTTTTGCTACCTCTGCAGTTGTTGCAGGTGTTTAGTGAGGTACATGCCAAATGGGGCATTGTACTCAATGATTGGCCTAATGGGGGAAGAGTAGAGGGAGACAATGACCTATTTCTTCCTGGATGCAAAACCTTAGAAATGACATGTGCCACATAGAAGGGCTTTCTGACCACAGTGACAATGTGGTGTTCAAAAGAGAGGCTGCTGTCAACCTATGTTCCCAGATCTCTCATAATGCCTTCTGTGTTCAGTGAACTACCATCGATGTGGTAATTCATGTGAACTTGGTTTTTCCCAAAGGGGATGACAACACATTTCTTGGCCTTGACCTTAAAGCCATAGTTGTGGCACCAGTCGCTGGTCTCAGTGAGACCTTTCTGTAGGATGTCAACATCACTTGGGGAGTTAATAATAGCTCCGAACTTGCAATCATCTGTGAACTTTGTCAGCCAGAGTCCCTTCGTGTTTGCCTGGACTTCAGAGAAGTAGATACCAAACAGGAGAGGATCCAGGACCAAACCCTGTGGGACTCCACTCGTGACTGGTTGGCAGTCTGACTTGGAGTCAGCTACTTTCACACTGGGGGTTCTATCTGTGAGCCACTTTGCAACCCACCTGGTGATATAGGGGTTGCTGCCTAGCTTAGTGAGTTTTTCTATGATTCCTGAGTAGGGAATGGTATCAAATGCCTTGGCCAGATCAAGGTAGGCTGTATGACCCATCTTACCTTCATCCACTGACTCAAAGAAGTCAACCAAGTTGAGAAGGCATGATCTACCCTTCACAAAACCAAACTGTGTGGGATACAGAGTTTGGAGATTCCCTATATCCTTGTTTATCAGGTACATGATGATGCATTCCACAGCTTTGCATATCAGACTCGTCAGGCTAATGGGGTGATATAGTTCCCAGTGTTTGCAGGTGCTCCTCTTTTGTGGAGAGGGATGACTGTAGCAATGCACCATTCGGTAGGGACAAAGCCTGAGATGAGGCTGTGATTGAACAGGGCACACAGGTGAGGTGCCAGTTCACTCTGTAGTTCATGTAGAACACAGCCAGGGATATTGTCAGGTCCCATAGAAGCTGTATTTTTGGCCTTGGACAGTGCTGTTTTAACCTCTGCAGCAGTATTACTGAGTGCCTGACAATCTACTGATATTGTGATTGGTCCTTTGAGGGGGGGGGGTAAAGTTGACACTGAATCTGTCAGCCAGTATATTGGTAATATCTGTTGGCTTGATATAGGAGGTACCATTGTGCAGTAGCTCAGAGCAAATCTGGGTATTGCCATGGAGATTCTTTACAATGCCTTGTGGTTGTCTTTACTATCTGCTGCAATTCTGTTTTCATAGCTAGCGTTAGAGGATTTCATGAGGAATCTCAACTTTTTGTTGAGGCTGATAATGGAGTTTTTCCAGTCTTGGGACTTTACCTTATTCCACATCAGTTTTCTCCTTCTGTTGTAGAGTTTGTTTTATGGCAGGGGACTACCAGATTGGCTTTCTTTTTTTGGAGGAGAGTGTCTTGGTTCTATTGGGTATGGTGAGATCCATGCATTTGTGTATGTGTTCGTACAGTGCATTGGTGAGTGATTCAGCGGTCATGCATCTATTCTCCATTGGCATGGGTGCAGTGAAGTTAGCCACCTCTGTTTTTAGGAGCCCAAAGTTAGCTTTGGGGAAGTTTTTCATGGTGGTTACCTTTGCGAGGGGGGGGGTGTGGATGGGTGGAAGGGATATGAATTTCTAAGGTGTAACCAGGGAGGAGTTGACTTTTGGTGTAGAGCAATGGTCACCCATGTTAGTAATGACCAGGTCAAAGATGTTGCTACCTCTAGTGGGGTAAGAACAAGCTGGTCCAGGGCATTGGAATTAATGAATTCCAGGAAATATTGGGCAAGTGTATTGGTACATGAGTAGTTTACCCAGTTAATGGAGGGGTAGTTGAAATTGCCCAGTATGATAGTGTTAGGTTGGACCCTAATATTCTCCAGGGTGCTTTGGAAAGTGGAGTGTGAGTCTTGGGACATCATCTGGGACCTATAGCAGGCTATGATCTGAATCGCTCTTACCCAATGTTAGCTGCACCTGAAGTATCTCTGATGCATTATGTTGGGCCACCAGTCTGGAGGTGTGTGCATCCTTTATGAATATGGAAACACCACGCCTTTTGAGCTTCGGTCCAAGTTCTGGGGCCAAAAGGTGTGGAATGAGTTATAGCCTGGTAGTGCAGGGTTGCTTTCTGTTGCCTTGAACCAGGTCTTTGTTACAGCACAAATGATGATGTTCTCCATTTTAAGGAGTGCTTCGAATGAGTGCATTTTGAGATTTAGACTTCTAGCATTGAGCAGCATGACCCCCAGATTGCATTTGTTTGTAGCTGTTACAGTGGTAATTTGGTCTTTGGAACATGGCCTAAAAAGGCACTATGGGGTGGCAAGAGCCTTGGCCAGTATCCAGAATCCCAGGGGTGACAGATGCAGGTCATCTCTGGCAAAGCATCAAGGTCTGTCAATCATGTCATCCCAGACAGGCAGATACTGGATCTAGATACTGGATCCACTTAAAATGACACCAGGAACTTAGCCAGTTGTTGAAATCAATCATTTTCTGCTTCTATTGTGGTATAGTTCTGGGTGATGGTAGGATGCTTCTCAGGGCTACGGTCATACCCACCTGGGCTACATAATCTGAGAGCTTTTCCATGTCTCTTTTCATATAGTCGAGGGAGGTACGTCTCAGGTCATTCACACCCACATAGGTTCATAGGTTCATAGGTAGGTACTAGACTATTGGCCCTAGGGGCTATATAAGCCTAGCCAAAGTTACCCTGGCTTTCGCCACCCAAGAAAATTATTTTTCTGTGCCACTGTCGAGCAGAGCCACAGAAGTGATCGCCGGGGTGAATTTCCTATCTCCCATCCAATCATCAAGATTTTTCTTGAACAGTGGCAATGAGGAGCTTTGTTTGATATAGATAGGTAGTTTGTTCCAGAGTATGGGAAGTCTCTGGGACAGGAATCTATCCCTCCAGCATGTTCTGTTTATTGTGGTGATGAGGTTTAGGTCCCTAGAGCGTGTAGCTCATAGGGATTGGGATTTTTTTAAATGGAGCATGTCTAAAAGCTCTGGGTTTGACATAGCTTTGTGTGTTAGGCAGAGATCGCCTCTGAGTAGGTGACATGCAATGGAGTAAAGCTGCAGTTTTTTGAGACGGTTTGCATAGGGCATCTCTATGAGGCCAGTAATCCTCTTTGTGAGGTATTTCTGTGGCCTTTCCAGTTGTAGATGTCTTGTGAGGTACATACCAACAGGGGCATTGTACTCTATAATGGGTGTAATGAGTGATGAGTAGAGGGGAACAATGACCTCTTTTTTCCTGGATGAGATACCTTTTGTGATGAGGTGTGTCACATAGAAGGATTTCCTGACTACTGTGGCAATCTGATTATCAAAAGAGAGACTACTGTCCACCTGTGTCCCAAGGTCTCTTATCACACTTTCAGTGTTAAGTAGACTACCACCTATGTGGTAGTTCATGGGTACTGAGTTTTTACCAAAAGGAATGACAATGCACTTTTTGGTATTGAGCTTGAGTCCATGGCTTAGATACCAGGCATCTGTCTCAGCAAGGCCCTTTTGTAGGATGTCCACATCTTTTGGAGTTTTGATTATGGCTCCTAGTTTGCAGTCATCTGTGAACTTCGTTAGCCAAAGACCTTCTGTGTTGGCCTGTACTTCAGAGAAGTAGATACCAAACAGGAGAGGACCCAGGACTGAACCCTGTGGTACTCCACTTGTCACTGGTCTGAAGCTGGATTTGGAGTCTGCTACTTTCACAGTGCGGGTTCTGTCAGTGAGCCATTTGGCAACCCATCTTGTGACATAGTGATTTATACCTAGTTTAGTGAGTTTATCTATAATTTCAGAGTGGGGGATGGTGTAAAAGCCTTGGCGAGATCTAGATAGGCTGTGTGAACCACCTTACCCTCATCTACGGCTTTGGTGACTGCTTCAAAGAAGTCTATCAGGTTTAGGAGACATGATCTGCCTTTTACAAACCCGAACTGGGTGGGGTCCTGAGTTTGGAGATTACCAATGTCATTGTTTATAAGTTCCATGATGATACGCTCCATAGCCTTGCAGACCAGGCTCATTAGGCTAATGGGGCGGTAGTTTCTGGGGTCTGTGGTGGCTCCCCCTTTGTGGAGTGGGATAACTGTCACTGTGTGCCATTCAGTGGGCACATAGCCTGAGGTGAGGCTATGATTGAACATGGTACTTAGGTGGGGTGCCAGTTCGTTCTATAGTTCATGTAGAACACAGCCTGGGATGTCATCAGGTCCCATGGATGCTGTGTTCTTGGCTTTGGATAGCGTGTTTTTTACCTGTACAGCCATGATTACAGGAACTTTGCATTTTTCTGGTATAGAGATGGGCCCTTTAGGGGATGACAGAGGGGTAAAGTTAGCACTGAACCTGATGTTGGCAATATCCGTTGGTTCTGTATATTTAGTGCCATTGTGCTGTAACTCAGAGCAGATCTGAGTGTTGCCATTGAGATTCTTGACATAGCTATAGAATGCTTTGTGGTTGTCTTTAGAGTCAGTGGCAATTTTGTTTTCATAACTAGCTTTGGAGGATTTTATGAGGGATCTCAGCTTCTTACTGAAGCTGATCAGGGAGTTTCTCCAATCATGGGATTTTACTCTTTTTTTACAACAGTTTCTTTCTTCTGTTGTAGAGTTTGTTTATGGCAGGGGACCACCAGATTGGCTTCCTTTTTTTGAAGGATAGCATCTTGGTTCTGACAGGGATTGCACAATCCATGCACTCGTGTAAGTGCTTATAAAGTGCATTTGTGTAGGATTCAGCAGTCATACCTCTATTGTCCATCAGCATGGGTGTCGTGAAGTTTGCCACTTCTGTCTTAAGAAGCATGAAGTTGGTTTTGGAGAAATTTTTTACTGTAGTTTCCCTAATGGAGGGTGGGGGAGGGATGTGGATGTCTAGGGTGATTAGCTTATGGTCGGATCTGACCAACCAGGAATTGACCTCTGGTGTGGAGCACCAGTTGCCCATGTTGGTAATAACCAGGTCTAGGATATTGCTGCCCCTGGTGGGGGTGTGGATAAGTTGATCCATGGCATTGGAATTTATGAATTCCAGAAAACGTTGAGCACAAGAGTTGGTACATGAGTAGTTTTCCCAGTTAATGGTAGGGTAGTTGAAATCACTCATTATTAGGGTGTTAGGTTGTACCCTAATATTTTCCAGTGTATTAAGAAATGAGGAGTGGGAATCCTGGGGCATGGTGGGGGATCTGTAGCAAGCTACAATTTGGATTGTGGTCTTGCCCAGAGTTAGTTGCACTTGGATAATCTCGGATGCATTATGCTGAGCAACTAGCCTGGAGGTGTGGATATCCTTAATGAATATGGACACGCCTCCACCTTTAGTGTTTCGGTCCAGGTTAGGTGGCCGAAAGGTGTGGTATGAATTATAGCCTGGTAATGCAGGGGTACTGTCTGGAGCCTTGAACCAGGTCTCTGTCACTGCACAGATGTCGATGTTCTCCATTTTAAGGAGTGCCTCGAGAGAGTGCATTTTGAGGTTTAGACTTCTAGCATTGAGTAGCAATATCCTCAGATTCTTCTTGCCTGTACCTGTTAGGGTGGTGAATTTGTCATTTGAACCTTGCCTAAAAAGGCACTATAGGGGTGGCTAGAGCCTTAGCCAGTATCCGGAATCCCAGGGGCGACAGGTGCCGGCCATCTCTGGCAAAGCATTGTGGCTTGTCGATCATGTCATCCCAGGCAGACAGATACTGGATCCCCTTAGAATGACACCAGAAGCTTAGCCAATTGTTGAAGTCAATCATTTTGTCATTGTACTGTGGTGTCATTCTGGGTGATGGCAGGATGCTACTCAAGGCTAGGGTCATACCTGCCTGGGCTACAAGATCGGACAGCTCCTCCATGTCCCTTTTCATGTAGTCCAAGGAGGTATGTCTCAGATCATTCACACCAACATGGACAATGACAGAGTCATATTTGTACTTGTTGTGGAGTGACCTGAGTGCATGCGGTATGTGGTGGATTCTGGCACCAGACAGGCAGCTGACAGTAACTTTCTCCTTGTTTAGCCTGGTGAGTGGAACATCAATGTGCCTGACTATAGAGTCACCTATGACTAGGGTGTTGGGTACATTGTTATGCCTTATGGGCTGTGGTTGAGTGGAACACTGAGTTTGTGGGCTGAGTGTCATTTGGGTTGTGTTGGGGGGGTAGAGGTTGCTTGTGTTTCTGCTTTGGAGGTCCCTGTTGCTTGGACAGGTTTTTACTGAGAGCCTTCGTGAATGTAGGTGTGTGTTTTGTGTTTCTATGTGTGTGTTCTGGTGGTGTAGGTTTTGAGGGACTATGTGCTGAGTGTGGTGTGGTGCAAGTGTTTACCTTCTCCTCTTGACTGTCTAGTCCAGTCTTGGGTGAATAGAGCTTTGCTTCCAGTTTGGCTATATAAGTGCATCTCTCACAGGTTGTAGTGTTGGGTGGTAGGAGGAGAAGGTTGTCTGTGTACATGAGACAATTACTGCACTGCCCCAAGATGCCCAGATTCATCAGGTAGACAGGAGAAAACACCGGGGGCTGACCCTTAGACATGCCTGGATAGGTGCTTATTTGTTAAGTATTAGAAACTGTTTTCCTCTAGACAGTGAGGAAAGTTGCGTGCTGTAGTAATTTGTAGCTTATTTAGTGCTTACAATAAGTTCTGAACAAGTGCTGAAACAAAAAACTGGCTAGTTCTAAGAAAGAAAATTAAGCTAGAAGGCTTCCCTCCAACACAGAAAGGCTTGGGCCCTAGAAGCCTACAAATAGTCCTGGACACAGCAAATCTATATCCAGGCTAGACTACCCACAGGAAAGGCAGGAAACAACTTAGAATTTTTTTTTTTTTTTTTTTTTTTAGTGGAAAGAGAGAAAGGAGTAGCAGAAACTAAGCTGATTGGCCTTCTCAAATGTTCTCCCTGTACTGGGAAGAATGAGGTAATGACACTAGAATGGGAGGAGGGTCCCAGATCAAATTTAAACTAGGGGTGGGCCACTGCAAAGCCACAAACTATAAAAACACTATACCAACATGGAGGGAGGGTGGGAAACAAACTGCAAAAATGTTTCTCACAGCTGAAAAGCAGCAGTCAGCCTTTAAATGAAAGTTTTAAACAGCTAAAGGAGCCTCTAGAAAAACGAGTTTAACTGCAACAAATTATCAGAAACAAACAACCCAACAGATGCTTAATAAAAGTGGACAATTTCCAGTTAATACCTCACACACAGTGAAACTAGCTAGAAAAATACACAGTACACAAAGTGCTATAAATAAAGAAATAAAGAATAAAATAAACAAAAAAACAGGATACGTAATGTTATATATTATAGCTCCGAGTTTGCTCAGTGTCCTTCCTTCAATTAGCTCAGTGTGAAATGGCAGAACACTCACAACTGAACTTTTTAGGTAACGGAAGGTTGAAACCTGAGATAGCTTTTAAGAAAGAAATCTCAAAAGAACCAATGAGGTGCTTAGTCTAAGCTGTAGTCCAGGTGACCTCAGTCAGCCAATGACCTCAAACAATTCTCTCTCACTGAAATGCCTGATGGCTTTGGCTAAACCAAGATGTCCCTGAATATGTGCTCAGACACAGCATCCACAAACACTAGGCCCAAATACAAGCCTGAATATGGAAATGCTACAAATATCCCCACTATTTAGAAACAAACTGCAGAAATGTTTCTCACAGCTGAAAAGCAGCAGTGAGCCTTTAAATGAAAGTTTTAAACAGCTAAAGGAGCCTCTAGAGAAAAGAGTTTAACTGCAACAAGTTATCAGAAACAAACAACCCAGCAGATGCTTAATAAAAGTGGACAATTTCCAGTTAATACCTCACCCATAGAGAAACTAGCTAGAAAAATACACAGTACACAAAGTGCTATAAATAACAAAGAAATAAAGAACAAAATAAACAAAAAAACAGGATACTTAATGTCATGTATTATAGCTCCAAGTTTGCTCAGTGTCCTTCCTTCGATTAGCTCAGTGTGAAATGGCAGAACACTCACAACTGAACTTCTTAGGTAACAGAAAGTTGAAATCTGAGACAGCTTTTAAGAAAGAAATCTCAAAAGAACCAATGAGGTGCTTAGTCTAAGCTTTAGTCCAGGTGACCTCAGTCAGCCAATGACCTCAAACAATTCTCTCTCACTGAAATGCCTGATGGCTTTGGCTAAACCAAGATGTCCCTGAATATGTGCTCAGACAAACAGCCTCCACAAACACTAGGCCCAAATACAAGCCTGAATATGGAAATGCTACAAATATCCCCACTACTTAGAACCAAACTGCAAAAATGTTTCTCACAGCTGAAAAACAGCAGTGAGCCTTTAAATGAAAGTTTTAAACAGCTAAATGAGCTTCTAGAAAAAAGAGTTTAACTGCAACAAGTTATCAGATACAAACAACCCAACAGATGCTTAATAAAAGTGGACAATTTCCAGTTAATACCTCACACACAGTGGAAAAATACACAGTACACAAAGTGCTATAAATAGCAAAGAAATAAAGAACAAAATAAACAAAAAACAGGATACTTAATGTTATATATTATAGCTCCGAGTTTGCTCAGTGTCCTTCCTTCAATTAGCTCAGTGTGAAATGACAGAACACTCACAATTGAACTTCTTAGGTAACAGAAAGTTGAAACCTGAGACAGCTTTTAAGAAAGAAATCTCAAAAGAACCAATGAGGTGCTTAGTCTAAGCTGTAGTTCAGGTGACCTCAGTGAGCCAATGACCTCAAACAATTCTCTCTCACTGAAATGCCTGATGGCTTTGGCTAACCCAAGATGTCCCTGAATATGTGCTCAGACACACAGCCTCCACAAACACGAGGCCCAAATACAAGCCTGAATATGGAAATGCTACAGATATCCCCACTACTTAGAAGCAAACTGCAGAAATGTTTCTCACAGCTGAAAAGCAGCAGTGAGCCTTTACATGAAAGTTTTAAACAGCTAAAGGAGCCTCTAGAAAAAAAGAGTTTAACTGCAACAAGTTATCAGAAACAAACAACCCAACAGATGCTTAATAAAAGTGGACAATTTCCAGTTAATACCTCACACACAGTGAAACTAGCTAGAAAAATACACAGTACACAAAGTGTTATAAATAACAAAGAAATAAAGAACAAAATAAACAAAAAACAGGATACTTAATGTTATATATTACAGCTCTGAGTTTACTCAGTGTACTTCCTTTGATTAGCTCAGAGTCATATGCAATGACAGAATACTCACAATTGAACTTCTTAGGTAACAGAAAGTTGAAACCTCAGACAGCTTTTAAGAAAGAAATCTCAAAAGAACCAATGAGGTGCTTAGTCTAAGCTGTAGTTCAGGTGACCTCAGTGAGCCAATGACCTCAAACAATTCTCTCTCACTGAAATGCCTGATGGCTTTGGCTAACCCAAGATGTCCCTGAATATGTGCTCAGACACACAGCCTCCACAAACACGAGGCCCAAATACAAGCCTGAATATGGAAATGCTACAGATATCCCCACTACTTAGAAGCAAACTGCAGAAATGTTTCTCACAGCTGAAAAGCAGCAGTGAGCCTTTACATGAAAGTTTTAAACAGCTAAAGGAGCCTCTAGAAAAAAGAGTTTAACTGCAACAAGTTATCAGAAACAAACAACCCAACAGATGCTTAATAAAGTGGACAATTTCCAGTTAATACCTCACACACAGTGAAACTAGCTAGAAAAATACACAGTACACAAAGTGTTATAAATAACAAAGAAATAAAGAACAAAATAAACAAAAAACAGGATACTTAATGTTATATATTACAGCTCTGAGTTTACTCAGTGTACTTCCTTTGATTAGCTCAGAGTCATATGCAATGACAGAGTCATATTTATACCTGTTGTTGAGGGACATGAGTGTGTGCATTATGTGGTGGATGCTGGCATCTGACAGGCAGCTGACTGTTACTTTCACTTTATTCAACCTAGTGCATAGGGCATCAGTGTGCCTCAGTATCGAGTCACCTATGACTAGTGTGTTGGGCATGCTCTTTTGCCTCAGGAGCTTTGGTTGAGTGACACACTGTTTAGGAGAGTTATGTGTCTCGTGATTAGTGTTGTGTTGTGGGGGTCGAGTGCATTTCTACCTTAAAGACATCTGCTGTTTGGGTAGATTTTTATTGAGAGCCTCAGCAAAGGTGGGTGTGTGGTTTGTGTTTTTATGTGAAGGCAGTGCTGGTGTGTGTTCTGGAGGGCTGTGTGTTCCATGTGGTGTGATGCAAGTGTTGACCTTCTCCTCTTGACGAGATTATCCAATTCTGATCTTGGCTGGAGAGTGCCTGGCTTCCATTTTGGATATATAAGTGCATCTCTCGCAAGTCTGAGTGTTGGGAGGTAAGAGGAGATGGATGTCGATGTACATGAGGCAGTTACTACATTGTCTCAGGATGCCCAAGTTCACCAGATTAATAGGAGAAAGCACAGGGAACTGACCTTTAGACATGCCTGGAGGGGTGGGCATTAATAATAAGTACTGGAGCTGTTTCCTTGTAGAACGTTTACTGCTGGTAGCACTTTTGTGTGCTACAATAATTGCTACAAGAAGTCTGGTAAAGTGCTAGACTAATAAGCTAGTAAAAGCACAGGAGAGGAGAGAACTAGCAGATCTAAGGGAAAAATTGAAGAGCAGAGTTTGGCAATGCTCAGAAGCTTACAAACAGTACTGGATACAGCAAATCTGTATCTGGACTAGACTAGTTACAGGAAAGGCATGAAACAAGTGCAAATGCAGGCTTTTAAACCATAAAGTTGAAAGAGATGGAAAAACTGTCCAAACGGCCAATAAACTACAATTTCTGGGCTGGAAACCACTCCTCTTATGGTAGATAGGCTTAGTGCTAACCACTCCCACTGATAAGCAAGAAGGCTTCCCTCCAACACAGAAAGGCTTGGGGGGCTCAGAAGCTCACATACAGTCCTGGATACAGCAAATCTTTATCCGGACTAGACTAGTTACAGGAAAGGCGGGAAAAGTGCTAACACAGGTTGACAGTGAATGTTTACATCACCCATGATGATATCGTTGTTTCTGATACCTAGGATAGTATGTTTTTAAGTACTGGAATGTTTTGTTGTGGAGGGTGGAATACAGCACAACAATGCATATGTTCTTGGCTGTATTTAATTTCAGGAATGAGATTAGGATCTATCAGGAAAAACTTCAGACAATAAAAAAAAAACAGAATATTTTTTTACAAAAAACAAGGTACAAAATAAGGAAAGGGAGGGTGAAAGGGAAGAAATCAAAACTGAACTTAGAAGGACTGAATAACATTACTGTAAGAAAAAGCAGGAGAAAGATTGAAATTGACAACATGGCTCAAGCTGTGTAAGTACAAAGCCAGCTGGATGAGTATTGTATGCTTATAAATGTAATAAGCAATGAAAGCGGGATTAATTACACTAGTAGCAATGAAGATAATTCCTTTCTAACAATTGATAGAGCAGATATTTCTGAAATAGAAGTTGAAGATTTTTCACATCTAATCAGAGATGATATATTGTAATTGGAGATTAAATTATCAGAGGAACTGATACTTACATATGTAGAAAAGATAACGAACATCAAATATTGTTATGCTTGCCAGTAGCCAAAATTCAGGCTGTGAGAAAGGCTATAAGAAAGTATGGAGCTGTTTTATTCATGTTGATGCAAATGATCTTATCTGCAAGAATTCTCTGATGGCTAACAGTAAAATGACAGTGTTCTTAGACAGCATAGCTTGTACAGGTATTAGAACATGTTTTTCATATAAAGAAAGGAAAGTCAATTCACCATGAATGAAATGACTTTTTGGATAAATATCTACATGGTAAAATGGCCTGTTTTAAAAAATGGAAATGTGTAGTGCATCCAAGCCTAATTTGGGGCACACATTCACCATAGTAGCTTACACTTGTCAAGACCAGAAAAGAGAATTTTTGTAGCAAACAAAAATCTGGATTTTTGTCATGTCAAAGTTTTAGCAGACCACAGATAACAACAGTTGATGCATCTCTGATAGTTGTTAATGCTAGGATCATCAGTAATTTTTTATTGGAAAACCTGCAACGCCCCCATAAGATTGATCCTGTCATTGCTTGTCAATGAGGACAATCACATGTAAGTGTTATGACAGAAATTAAAAACTATCATGAGAGCTGTGATTCTTACATGTTCAATTATAGCACCAATACTGTGACAATAAAGACAACCCTGGAACATATAACAATTGTTGTTGTGCATAGACCACTGAATTTGTTCATGCATTTCTTGCATGAAACATAGGAGGGAAGAATAATAATGTCTGGGGACTTACATTTACCAGAAACAGACTTGAATAATATTGATTCAACAACTTTAGTAAGGAAATTATTTACAATATGTGTTCAGGGACAACAATTGCTGTAGATTGTAAAAAAGCCGACCAGGGAATGGAACATACTAGATAGTGTTTGTGTTCCTAAGGAAATGACTCTTACTTCATGTCAAGTTTTACCACTGTCGATGTTCATTGATCATGGGGTTATAAAGGTTAAATTGTGGCTAGATAATTCTGCAAAACTGAAATCTAAACTAATGCACAGAAGATTAATAACCAATTATATGGAAGCAAAACAGTCACTATGTAAAACTAATTGGAGAGATGCATTCAGTGGAAAAACTGCAGAAGAAATGTGGAAAGATTTGAAAGAGAAATTGTTTGAATGAAAAAAATAAAAAAATATGCAACATCAGGATCTTGGAACACAATGTCAGAAGGATATATATCCAAAAGAACAAGATACTCGATTAAGGTGCGAGACAAAAAATACAAGAAAAAGAAAAGAGGTCAAGATGTAACTTTGAAAACTGAAACACGCAAACTGAACAACAAATTAAATTTAGTGTTAGACAAGATCAAGAAAAAAATGAAGAAAATTTATATAAATATATCATAATAGGAAAACATTTTATAGATACATAAGCTGTGGAAGGAGTAAAGAGACAAACAAACTAATAGACTGTGTTTAGATTCTAAACTTTATTCTCAGAAACAACAGATTATACATTTACAATATTTTATAAAGCAATTTGGATCCATGAAGAGGGTGATAAGTTGTCCTAGATTATATTGAAAAAGATATATGCAAACTAGACCCAAACAAAGCACAGAATTAGTAATAATGACCTGAGAACACTTTGGCATGAAACTTACAGTACCATTATATTTGTTATTCAGTAGGTCATTTGAACAAATGACCAACTGAATAGAGGATATAAAGGTACTGTCTGCAAATCTTTTGACTCTAAAACTATCTTCCTTTCCCTGAATCTGGTCCTTGTGGTGTGCAGGAGCCATACTTGACTGTTTATTGGTTATGGTGACAACACAAAACCAAGGACATATGACCTGGCCAAGCCAACTGAACTGAGCAAAAGCATTATTACTGCACAGCCAAAGCTTCAAGTCTCCTCCCCAATATAGACTCTGTGGTTCAGCAAAATGTTAATGTTTAATGTATGTTAACCTCTTAAACATATTCCTTCATTAGTACTGTTTGTAAAAGGCTGCACGCACATCATCACACCGCGCCAAACTCCTGCTTTACTCCTTCCCCTTTCTATACTGTCCCCACTTAGCTGCTCTTCCATGCCACTTACTTCACTATTGCTATCTCTTCTCCCAGTTTTGTATTTGTCCCCTAACAGTAGTTAGTCCCACTTATCACTGCAATCTCATTTGTCTCAGTGACAGAGTTTAATACCTAACACCTCCTTCCCTTTGAACATTAGTCCTAGACACTGCTTGCATTTCCTTGCTTACGTTTGGCTCCTGAATCATCTAGTCACTACTTATATCTTTTCTGATTGTTTTCTGCTGGCTGTCGTGATTCTGGTTCAGCCCTACTTGGGCTCTCTCCTCTCCCCTACCATACCTGAATTCTCACCCCCCCCCCCCCACTGCAACTACATTTATTTTAACCAAACCATGCCCACCACACCAAATTATCCAATCACCACCCCTACTGCCTAACAATACACATACAACACTCTACCTAACTACCCTCCCATTAAACCACTGACTCCTCCCTTCATTTCCACCAATGTATCACCACTCAGCTTAACTTAATCTAATCTTATCACTCACCTACTAATAATAATTATAACCAGACTAGTACAACCAATACCCACTATCATACAATGTCACTGATACACTCTTCTCTACTCTTTTTATTAATTGTAGCCCTTAACCAGACCTCCTGTCACAATCGGATAATCACTAAAATATCCTCTCCTACTCACCCTTTTGTCTCTCCTCCACACAGCACATATACAAACATTTCCATATCACCATACTGCTTTAAAAGCACCAATACAGAACTTGTTATATACCAATATGCACATCAACCAGCTACTCTCTATCTAACTCACAAATACTCCAGATTGTCACCCAAACTATTACGCCCATTCCTACATAAATTATCTCTCCTCAAACAAAGCAGAGACATCATCCAGCCTAACCCAGCTCCTAAACCAACTCATCAAACAACCAACACACTCCTCACTACCAACTCCCAGATGTTCACAAATCTATCACATAACTGCTGTGACCTTCTGCTCATCAATCTCATGAATCTGAGGAGCCTCACAAACTAAATACATGAGCTCCATGCTTTTCTCTCCTTATATTGCCTGACATAGCAGTGATAACTGAAACTTGGCTGAAACCTCACATAACTAACAAAGAAATTCTAACCCCAGGTTATAACATTCACAGGCTAGATAGAATGCATACACATGGTGGTGATATAGCTGTAGTCTATAAAAATACACTAAAGGTTGAATGCATAGAACTAAATCCTCCAGAACCCAATAACGCTAAACTATTATTTACCCATCTCAAAACTAATCCAAGAAATATATAATCATTATATCAATCTACATATCACCCAGCAACAACCTTTCCATAATCAAAGCCTTCTTCATTGGTCTTCCTCAACATTTCATCAGGAAACCGTAATGATGGGGGACTTCAATATGGACTGGCTCAGCTGTGCCTCCGACAACTCCTCTAACTTTATCAACCTATACGGATACACCCAAACTATACAATCCCCAACCAGAATAGACAAATTCAGCAAAAGGCAGTCAACACTTGACTGGACCTTAACCAATTAACTGTGACTAGCCCATCTATCAGGGTTTCTCCCTGACAGCCACAGCAACCATCATCCTACCTATCTTCTTAGGCAATGTCTATATCCCCCCTAAAATGCCACATATAAAACAATTTGCAACAAAAACATTTTTCCCCTAATATATTCATATTGCTCCTCCAGTGACTTGACTCCCCTAAAGCATCTCCAACTTGACTCTGCCATACAATACTTTAATACCAAATTCTTAAACATGCTAAACAGCCTAGCACCCTCCGGGAATATACGAGTAAAATTTACCTATACACCATTGTTACCTGAAGATACCAAAGCACTAATCAAGCTCATAGACAAAGCCTGGACACAATTTCAGGAAAACAAAAGTGAGGCCTCCCTAGACCACTACCACCAACTAAGAAATAATTCAATAAAACAAATCAAGCATGACAAAATAAAAGGTATATTATACTAAGACCTAGAAAACCCCCCAAAATAACCCACAAAAATTCTGGGGTGTTATAAAACAACTTCTTTGACATAGCCAATCATCAACTAAAAAGCCCCCACCGCAAATACTACTCACCATAACTGATTGTAGCACACATTTGCAGTCAGAATGGCAGGTGTAGGAGAGGGTTCATGCTTCTGAGTGCAACGTTGGGGCATCGAGGAGTCCAAATACATGGCTTGGCTCCTTGTCCACCGTCACGAGTCAAGACTCCTACAGGGTCAGTTCCAAGGGACGGAGTACAAGGCAGATGCTTGGAACCGGTTAGCTCGTGACCTCACCAGTGCCACAGGCATTCCCCGGACTAGTGAGCAGGTCCATCACCACCATGCAGACCTGAAGAGACAAAAGCAGGACCGCCTTAACCAGTGGATACAGGAGGCCCGTGGGATGCAGGATGCCCCACAACTGAGTATGTAGCCATGGAATGCAGTATGTAAGAATTGATAATGGAGTATGTATAACGGATAGGTATGTTTCAATATCCCTTCATTTACTTTACAGCTGCAGATGACCATGTTATGAATCAGCAAGCCTATGCTGATAGGCTGCTAAGGTTGCGCCACCAGGCAGGTTAGTTACTATTCTGCATGTATTGTTATATAGAATATGTTTTGAGAGCATGAAAGAATGTGTTGTAGTCCAATAAAACAGCCATAGAATTGTCTGAATAAGTCCTCTGCATGTACTGCCAGATAAAAACGTCATAGAGGCAGAAAAAGAGTGTAGTAACTCATTAAGAAAGGTAACATATGTCTGGAATAATATCTCTGCAGGCACTTTCATATAACATAAGTGAGTGAACCTGAAAAAAGATTGTTCTAACCTATTAATAAAGGTATAATATGTCTTGAACATGTCTGCCATAAACACCGTTAAAACAAATAAAGGAGTGAGCCTGTGGAAAAGTGTGCAATGTCATTAATAAAGGTCTAAAACCCAGAGTGTGTCTGTGTCACAGAGTCTGAAATGTTGTAGTACCCTTGCATTATACAAACAGTACTGTTTGAAAATGTGCTGGCAACCCAGAGTTATGCAGCCCCATATAAAGTAGGTGATGGAAGTGCTAGTAGCTGTGAAACATATATACAGTCCACAATAGTCAGTTACTGGCTGGCATGAATAAGTAAACCTGGCACACATGCATCATGTAATTATTCACCAGAAATGTGAGTGTGTGTTAAGAAATGCAGGGTTCTGTACAAATCGAAGTGAAAACTTCATGTGAAAACATCCCAGATATGTAGATAAAGAAATATAAATGCAAACAAGAAATATGTAGCAGTGACACCTGAATCCTGGACAGTTAGTATGTCAGATATGGGTCAGGCATATATTGAACTAGCCAAACCCATGACACAACCTAATGTATGGTGGCAAGTGTAATAATACAGGTAGGGGATATACAACTGCAGCCACTGGGAATGTAGTGTAGACTAAAAGGTCATTATAAGATGTTAACTGAGGTTTTTTCTACACCCTACTGTATGTGCATAAACCATGCAATTCCACACCTCAATGGGTATGTGTAACCTTAAATATTTGTTAGGACATATGTCCTATTGTTTTATAAATATTTGCATTGATGTTGATGCATGTGCCCTGTTCAAACACCACATTCATGGTGGCCTGTTGCTACCAAACATCCCTGCATGCTGTTGGAATATCCACTGTCGTTCAATATATGCATGTGTTATGCTTGCTGTTCAACTGTTGGAACCTTGGTGCCTTGGGTTAATGGGAATATTACTGCATGCTGTTACAACTAATCTGGAGTGCTGTTGTTTATGTTGTAATTAAACACACCTAATCACAGAATGTATGGGAAGGCCGGTCCCAGTGGACCCACCTGTCCCTCCTCAGTTGGTGAGTGCACCTGGCACTAGCAGCTCCGGTGCCCATCCAGGGCTCCCCTCCTCCATTGGTCCTGTGCCACCTTCTGGTGGAAGCGCTGCAGGGGATGGGGCTCTTCCCCCCCATGCAAGCATGGGCAGAGAAGGGCCACCCATCACCCTTTGAAGGGTCCAGGCTGTGGTGTGTAGGGAGATCCAGTGTTCAGTTGCTGATCCCCTACGCCAGCTTGAGGCGAGAGTGGGACGTCTCTCGGGTGAGCCTGCCTGTCCTACTCAGCCCCCAGCACAGCCACCCTCAGGGCTGTGAAGGTGCAGTGGTAACTACCCATGGGTGGGGATCTCAGTTCCACTGTTACCATCTGTGGGCTCATGGGCTTGCGAGTTCCAAACATCCTTCCCCGTCAATTGTGTTCACCCACCCCATGTGTCAAACTCCACCCCTGTATGCATCTTGTTTGTCTTGTCTGTTTACCTCCCCAACCTTCCTCCCCAAATATACCTACTTCCTCTACCTCACATTCCACTCTCACCTTAAAAAAAAAAAAAAAAAAAGGCAATCTGTTCCCACAAAAAAATTATGCCCCATACATAGCTGCCCAATTCGCACACATGTCCACTGGACATGTAAACTGATAATTCTAATTGGCAGTACAACATATTTTGTTGTCCTCACCCCTCTCTCAGGGGTGGAAGGTTTCAAATTTCACACCAAATTTCATACATATGCACAGCTGTTGCTGGTAAAGAAATGGGCAGCTATGGACATTCCCTACACCCATCCTGCACATCCCGAGCTGGTTTCCCTACTGTCTTTCCCTCTTTGTGCCCCCTTTTTCACCACTTTCCTATCTTCCCATTTTCTTTTCTTTAAAAGAAATTAGCGTGGGGGTTAGCTGGAGTAAGCACTTTTAAGCAGTAGTTAGCGGGGGTGTGCGGGTGTGAGCTTGTGTGCGCTTAGCTAAGGATTGCTAAGCACCACGCAAACCTGCTTACAACCGCTTAAAAGTGCCTTAGTCACTCTGTATGACAAGGCCCTTGTGCTGCTCAGCAGCAAAATAAAATACTCTTGTCAGTCTCGGACACAGGACCTTGGACACACCAGTCTGCATGAAGTATCACTATACCACAGCAGATATACAACAACTCAGTGCTGAAAGCAATATATCATGCATTACCATGAGTGAATGTAAAGGGAAAATAGGAATGGCATAACACAAATCTTGTTCTGTGGGCCTTAACCAGCAGGTGTTGTGGAATTGCATGACATGACTGTGAAAAGAGAATCAGCCATGCTAGTAGGGAATAAAGTTACAGTAGCAGCTTACAAACCCCACACAGTATCAAAGCAGGATAAACACTGGCATATTTGCATAGGTCACAGGCCAGACCTCCCAACAGTGACTGATCTACAGTGATGACCCTGATTTGTAAACAAATGTTAGCTGTGCCCTTCTGACTCCCTGTGAAATGTACTAACAGTAGGCAGACAAGTGTTGAATCTCACTGAATGACAAATGTCAATAAGTGAGAGTAGACACCGCTTGCACGTCAGAAAATGTGCAGTAATGCATATGCTCTGAATCCCCCAAAGTCTGAACTGCAAAATGTCTGAACTATATCACAGGTGTATCCCAGTTATATGTACCTTTCCCTGAGGCTGTTCAAATATATACGTGAGAGTATCTGAGGCCTGGAAGAGTCAGAAACACACAGGCATATCAGCTTGTCTGCTGTTACACACTCTGCAAATAGCTGTAGAATGAATCCACAAGCATGCCCTTATGTAGAAGTACAACACAGAAATATCAAAGGATGTAGCCATGCACTGCTAGCAACCACCTGTGACAATGCCATTGTTCAGGTGCTGAAAAGACTGCTGTGGTGCACAGTTAAAGAATACTAGGCTGACCTCTGTCTACCATCTGGATATGTCCACAGGTGGGAGCTACTCAGACAGACTACAAGCCTTCATAGACTTACAGGTACACAGCAACTCTGCATGTACAGTAAGATAAACATCACATGATAATACATAATGCACTCTGCAGTTCTGCACCCCTACCCAAAGTTATTATATACCCGTGTAGTCAGGCATAACCAAGGGTGTAGGTAGGCATACACAGTTGTCTTGAGCAGACTGTGCTAATGTCAACACAAACCACAAACTGTCCAGGAGTAATGTACTAATGACAGTATAACAGTTCACAAACAGTGCATGTGCCTGATATTCATAATTGGTAGTACAACATACTTAAGTGTCCTCACCCCTCTCTCAGGGGTGGAAAGTTTCAAATATCCCACCTAATATATTGCATATGCACAGCTGTTGTTGGTAAAGAAATGGGCAGATATGGACCTTCTCCACACCCATTGTGTGCATCCCAAGCTGGTTTCCCTACTGTCTTCCCCTCTTTGTGCATCCTTTATCACCACATTCCTATCTCCCCATTTACTTTTCTGTCAAAGACATGAGCGCGGGGGTTAGCATTGCTGAGATATGATAAGCTACACCAAGCTTAACTTAGTATTGCTAACATAAAATGAGCTAAGCTAAGCTTAGCTTAGTATTGCTAAAATACAATAAACTAAGCTAAGCGTAGCTTAGCATCGCTAAGCGTCGCGCAAACCCTCACAAACCCGCTCACAACTGCTTAAAAGTGTCTTAGTCACTCTGTATGACAAGGCCCTTGTACTGCTCAGCAGCAAAATAAAATACTCTTATCAGTCTCAAACCCCACACCTTGGATTTACCAGTCTGCATGATGTACCACTAAGCCACAGCAGATATTCAACAACTTGGTGCTGAAAGGAATATAACATACTGGATGGATAGGAGGGTGGCCTAATGGTTAAGGTGTTTGCCTTACAAACACAAGGTACATGGTTTGAATCTCACAGAGGCTAATTGGTTAGGCTTAAAATGGCTTGCAAGGGCAGTTAGCCTAGTACTAACCTATAAACAGTTAATTTAGTTGGGAGGGTGGCCTAATGGTTAAGGTGTTTTCCTTACAAGCACAAGGTACAGGGTTTGAATCTCACAGGGGATAATTGGCTAGGCTTAAAATGTCTTGTAAGGGCAGTTAGCCTAGTACTAATCTATGAACCTATGAATCTATGCATTACAAGGAGTGAATGTAAAGGGAAAATAGGAAAGCCATAGGAATACATTGCAATAAAGAAATATAACATGCATTACAAGGAGTGAATGTAAAGGGAAAATAGGAAAGCCATAGGAATACATTGCAATAACTACTGTTGTATGCCAGTTAATTCCCTAATCCCAAAATAAAGTACATACTCCCATGTATCCAGTGTTAGCATTAGGAGGTGTGGGTAAACTTACACACTGAGAAGAGTGTTATGGAAGAAGCAACAGTCAGGTTTCAGTACAACATGCATTTCACTGGCTACAACCCAGCCTCAGATATGAGACATATACCAACCTTCTGACTGACAAAACAGTGTCCACAGCAAACAAGCATGGTCCCCACCTTGCTAAACTGAAAGGCCTACACCTACCTAACCTATCATTTTATAGCAGTGTCCTGAAAATCGCAGTGAGAACTGCAATTACCACATAGCAGGCTGCATGCAATTACTAAATGGTGGGCACCAATTGGTGCAGAGGCCATCACATGCACATGTGCAGATACCTACAAAAGCAGCCTGTACTTGCTGTCCACACATGCAATAATATTATTGCAGCAACTGGAGAGAGAGAGAGAGAGAGACAGCCAGCCAGACAGACAAACAAACAAACAAACAAACAGAGGCAGTTGGAGACACCAACCAGAATAAAAAAAAAAACAAAGGCAGTTGGAGACACCAACCAACAACAACAAAAAAAAATGTCAACAGGTACAATAGACAGAGGTGAGAAATACAAAGGTAAGGTATGTAACAGAGATGTATTTGCTGGCATCCAAATGATGTGTCTGAAGGGTACTCTACATACTGTGAACTCTCCATATGTGGTAGCGGTCTGTACCTATATGTATATGCAGATGTGCATAGGGCAAGCGACATACTGCAACTGTTAGTGAAGGCTGGACATATATATGTATTTGAAGGTTGCTATGTGCACATATCTATGTAGGTTGTAGTGTGTGGCATTGAAAACAGCAAGCAGTGCAGGTATATGTCATGTGGTGGTTAAATGCTGTGGGACTGAGTTACAGCCAGTGAGGTCTGCTACAGCTATACGGCCTGAGGACAGCGAAATGTATTCTGCACAACACTGTGCAATATTATTACATAATTGTATGTCTCACAACTGTTTCATAATTGATATTCCCACCATGAAAAGTGGGCAGTATATGTGCCTATATGTGCATGTATATGTACAGCAATGGATGTTTACAAGTATGTATATATATATATATATATATATATATATATATATATATATATATATATATATATATATATATATATATATATATATATATTGATATATTGATATATATATATATATATATATATATATATATATATATATATATATATATACACACACACATATATATATATATATATATATATATATATATAGAAATGTAGATATATAGATATATACATATATAGATATATATACATATATATATATATATATATATATAGAGAGAGAGAGCGAGAGAGAGAGAGAGATGGATATATACAGATCTATATGGACAGCACAGTATGGTGTATGTTCACATTCCCTGGTAACACTGTCTTGTGTGTTTCCTGTAGTCTGTAGAGATTACATACCTCAGGCATAGGTATCTGTAAGTAGGGGCACACAGTACTGTAAGATACACAGGAAATGCTCATCTGTGTCAGCATACATTTGTGTGTTGTATGAATGTCTGATGTGTGTGTAATGATGCCTGTACCATGTCCGCAATCACATGTGTGTTGCAGGGTTTGCGTGTGTACCTAGCAACATCTGTACTCTGTTACAGCAGTATGCCAGCTATATTAACAACTGTGCACATATGTTAGGTAGGGGTATGACATCAATGACTAGGGTGGGTTACTGGTTATACTGTAACTGTACTTCACATACATTGCAATGGATGACATATTTCTTCATGCATTAGCTTGATATGTACCCCCGTGGCAAGGCTGTGCATTGGATCCCAAACACTGTGCCGAGTACAGGTGTATACTGGTTTGTTATATGGAGTGTGGCAGGCACTGTCAGCCAGTTGTGGGCTGAGCACTGATATGTGGTATTGAATGTGTGTATCCTCTGACAGACAAACAGATGCTATATATAGCAGTTAACTGATATCTGTACTGTATAATATTAAGTGTGCCGCATAACTTGCTTACACACATCGTTTACTTGTCTTCCAGGCTAATGGCTCATCAAAGGAATCCCTGCTATACAGCTGCAGAGGAACAGGAAATCCACCACAGCCTGGTTCAGCACTATACCCTGCTGTTTTCCAGGGCCATCCAGCACCAGCAGTAGCATACTGCACTGTGGCAAGATCTTGTCCGTCGGGTAAATGACATAGGCATGCATAACCAGACATATGAGCAGGTATGCCATCACTGCAGTGATTTAATTAGACATGTCCGGCTGCATGCATCTGATATCCATAGACAACAGCTTGCCACAGGTGGTGGGGTGGCCATACATCCCCCCTTACCAGAGTGGAGGAACTGCTCCTAAGTGTGGTGGCTCCTGGCCTACAGCAGCAACAACATCACACATGTGTCATCATGGAGGACAGAGCCAACCAGCATGGTGACATGGAGCATGCATGTAACATGCCCTAGCTGTAGACTACTGTTACCTGTATTGTTAGATTATGCATATGTGAGATGTGTACTGTGTTTAGCAGTTGTGCTGCCTATTGTGTGCAATACTGATATTGTGAATAGTATCTGTACACCTATGACTGTTGTTCTACTGTAGTTTAGCACACTCACAGTAGCAATGCCACAGTTGTGGCCACTGACAAACTGTGTCATATTCTTGTAGGTCCCTCTGGTGTGACAGCATGGCAGACCACACATGCTGGTGAGTGTGTTAACACTTTAAAGTTGGTATTGAAATGTGCATGTCATAGGTGAGGTGTAGGCCATGTACACATAACACACCTACGCATAATGCATGCTGTGCATGTTTGCCGTGAGATGTTAAACATCTCAGTAAAGTCAGTAGCTGTCTCAATCACATGCAATGCACAGAGCATCAGACACAAATGTGGCAACACTGTACTGCACATTGGATAAGCATAGTTGACACACATGTACACAACATAACACGTTTGTCATACGCAGTACACGTCAACATGCTACACATGTTGTAACCGGACACCCGCTGCCAGGCCACACTTCAGTATCCCACATGTCATCCACACATCACATATATTATACCTGAGGGGTAGGGGCCTAGCATGGGGCTGTGCAACACTCTTCAATATATAACACAGTCATGTTAGGCAATGCTCCCTATTGGGCACCTCACACACCCTTGTGCAATGTGGCTGTGTAATTGTGAACTTAGCCACAGCACTGCGGTTCAGGTGCAGCATGCTAGGCTGTGGTCTAGCACACTTTAGTGGCCTTGAGTGACCACATGATGCAAGATGATGATGGCTAATGGTACTACACCCCATACAGTTACAATGGCCATGTCCAGGATTGGTATTCCATCACATACACAATGCACCACTCATCCTGTGTGTGTACATAGCATGCATGTGCTACACCTGTGTCCACAATTATCTGCTACAGACACAGACACTGCAATCAGACATGGAAATCCATGTGACACACAGATAACACATGCAGCCATGGTATGCATACCTGTGAGTGATGGTGCACAGGACATTGCAGAGCTTATAATACTTGTACAGAAATGTTGTGTCCTTGTACACATTGTGTTCTAGGGTGTAGGCAATCACTGAACATGTACACACATGCACCACAGCCATGTACACTGTCATTAACTATGGCTGTCTACACTCACACTGCATGGACTTGATCAACACTTATTCTGCATGCTGACACGTGTGACGCTATTGTTTGCCTTGTGATACTGTCACCCACCTTCAACCACTATTGAGTATGTTCTGGATTGCTGTTGTGTGTGTGTATCTGCTGTAGTGAGGAGTGTGCATGTGTGCATGTGTTCCTAGGTGCATGTGTGCATGTGTGCATGTGTTCATGATCAGCAGACTGTAAAGTGTGTTTCCTGTCTTCCTCTCACAGGTGCTGAGTTAGGGGTTGGTGAAACCAGCAGGTGACCTGAAGCCACTGCCATGGATAGTGGTGATGATGACACATGTATTGTGGCACAGGGAAATTTGACAGGGTCTGTCGTTGGGCCACCAATGGACAGTACACAGTGTTCAACCCCATCTATGCGCACACTCATACTGCCATTACATCCCTCACCACCAATGGCCATAGGCGAGGGACAGCATACAGTTGGCATTGACCAGAAGAGTGTGGTACCCATGGCACTTGCATCCCCTCACAGCAGCCATATCCATAGACCCGGAATGGTACCACATAGGCGGAGGTCTAGGGGTTCTCGGGGGAGCACCACTGGTCATTTTGCCCCTGGCAGGCATGCCCTCACAGGTCTTATGATGACCACTATGTTCTGGGCTGTAATGCAGGCTCAGGCACGTATGGAACGGTACACCAGGCAGGGACTTAGGGCGCAGAGGGAACATTACACCGCTATCAATGACAACATGCGTGACTTTGCCGGTGCCATCCGGACTTACACCAAGGTCATTGATAGACATTGGGGGGAGACAATAGATGCCCTCCACAACATGTCTTCCTTGAGCCAGGACCGTGTGGGACAGTTGTGACATTGACGCGGATGCATGCCAGCAACAGCAACAGCTGGTATTGGTCGCGGATGGCCCACAGTTCACAGCTGCACCCATAGTGGCAGTACCAGCCCCAGCAATGCTGGTGCTGGCCTGTCCATTGACTGTCCCAGTAGACCACGTGCACATGACTCTGGCCAGTCCCAGCAGGGACATGGGTCCAGTCGTCATGCCTCTGCCTCTGATGACTGTACCCAGTCAGGTTTGGTACCCAATACTGTCCGTAGCACCCTTGCCAGGCACAGATACTGTGTCCATGGCCGGAGACAGTGATCTGTACAGCCTAGCAGGTACAGTCTGTGGCTGTCCCACCAACTACCGTATATGGCAGCCACATGGTGGAGCTGTGTGCATGCAGACACACACACATTAAGCAAACAACTAGGGCTCACACATACATGCACACATTACATCAACATTGGCCCATGCTGTACTGTTGTCCCTCACACACACACACACACACACACACACACACACACACACACACACACACACACACAGACATGTCGATTGGATAGGTCAATGTCAGGCTCTGGCAAACAACAAAACGCCCTGTGCATATGATGTTACCTGTGCCGCCTCCTGTCATGTGCATTATTGATGGAGGGACAGGCTAACATGGTGCTGATGCACAGGGTGACACTATAACAGTGTAGCAATAATAGCAAGTTGTCAACAAGGAAGTGTAACTACATCCTTGTAGGTATATCTGAGCAGACATTATGCATCAAAGCTCTGATTGTCAATGTAGCATTGTTTACACCACTGTTAGGTCTGAGTATGTATTATCCACCCATGTGCCACTTGGCTGATGTGTGATGTGGTGCCAGCATGTGTTAGTGAGTGGACAGTATGTGTGTGATGTGTGCAGTACAGATTAGCAAGTGTACATCTGTGAACATGGTGGGTGTACACTGTCTGGATGTACATGCATAGTGGACACATGGGATGTGTGGCATACCCTGTTGTACACATTGTTAACATCTCATAGCATCTTTCAATGGCCAGTATGCATTCTACTACAGTTATGCACTAACATGGGTAGACGTGTGTATGACATGGGTTGACACTATGCTGTGGATGATACTGTTAATATCTCTCAATGATTTGCGGTCTGGTAGTATACACAACCTCAACAGTATGACAATAAGCGATCATTGGATGATGTCCTGACAAATGACACACAGTAGTAGGGAACCCAGTATCAATTGCATCCTTCTGGTGCTACACTATAACACTAACCAGTGGTAATGACCGCCACCCATTACTGTGACCACACCTGTGTGTCATATAGCCCTCTTAGGTACATGCCGACACATTAGGGATGTGTCCATCCAAATCTGGGAATGCATGGATTGGCCTACAATGCATTCCCTGGATGGGACTCATATTCTACACAAGGGTATCATACAGACAGATACCTGTTGTCTGATACATGCTGTATAGTAGTAAGCCGACTATGGCATAGTCATCTTCATGTACTATACATACTATCCCATCAGTACCACACAGGTGGTAGCCCTCAACATGTATGTTGGTACCATTGTGTACATACAGACTCATGTTATGTCATGTGTCCCTTGATGTCCACATATCCATAGGTATTGTGGAGTCCCAAGGTGTATCACATAAGACATTAGAGGCCTGAATGCATATCCACAAGGTAGGCATACACCTATAAAGACTGTCCATTCTTGGAAGACTTTGTTGTGTATGACCATGTCTGACATATACCCCAGGCATATACCCTCACTCACACTACTCTTAAGTAACTGTCATGGGTGTGTGTGCCACAGATGACCTTGGCCACAGAACACGACAGTGGACGGCCGTGTCACATACATACATATGTGACCTATGATCTGAGAAGCAGCGGCACAACCTGTCAATGGAAACAAATGTATTCATGTAGTATGGAGGCTTCACACCTATGTACTGATTGAGGGGACATGTACACATATATTTGCCATGCAGATACCTGATGTGTGCAATGCACTTACTGTTGTCATCATACTATGTCATACCATGGTAAAAGCAAAACCCACACCACATTGACCAACAGTGTAACACACAGTCAGCATTTGCAGGATTTAAACCCCTACCTAACTATGTTATGATACTAGAGAGAAACGCATTAACACGGCATGCTATTTGCTTTACTGGCTGGTTTCCCCTCTCCTGCTGTATTTGTAGGATGGTGACATCATCAGACTTTCCAAAGAGGAATGTACCTCTTTTAGTTTGTTTTCACAGTCTCCAAAAAGGACACTCCTTTCAAAGACAATTGCACACATACACCCCCACACACAATGTTTGCAGGATTCAATCCCCTAACAACTATGTTATGATACTAGTGCAAGACGCATTAACACGGCGCGCTATTTGCTTTACTGGCTGGGAACCATGATCCGCACATGAACATACCACAGTTGGTAGGGATGTGTGTATGTCAGCTTTCAATAGCTCTGTTTATGAGTGCAACCATGATGGACTCCATGACCTTGCAGATCAGACCTCATAGGCATACTGGACTTGACTTCCCATGGTGTGTTGTGCACCAACACTTGTGGGGAGTGGCATATGTAGCTGTGACACATTCAATGGTTCCACATCCTGTGTAGGCGGTGAGGCTCAGCTGACTGTTCAGGTGCATGATCTGTTTGATCTGTAGTTTGTGCATGACACATATTGGGAAGCAATGTATTCCACCTGCTGCCATGCTTTTGGCAGTGGGGGGGGGGGGCTGCTCATCCATTCTACATGTGATATCTCCTGGTATGTTGATGTGGACTATTGTCAGTGGGGGATGGGTATGTACATATGGGCCTGTCTGTCATGATGTCGGCATTGTCAATCAGGTACAGTTGGCCCTGATTCAGGACATATATGAGTGTACATTGATATTTATGACATAGCTGAATGAGGTGTTATGATTCAGTCTGGACTCCTTCTCAGCTACTCTTTACAAAACACCAATGATCATGAGTACTAATCCCTGATATACTCTTTTACATGCTTAACACCCTACTGATCCTTTGTGATCAGGCTACAGAGTATGTCATGATAATATCCTGGCATGTCCAGGGGTCAGTTTTGTGTGTACTCTTCAGACCAGCTGGTGGATATTGTGATTTTGACACAATGTCACATCTGCCTCATGTACACAGACAACCCTCTCCTTCTCCTGACAAACTCAGATATATGTGTGAGATGCACCTATATAGACATACAGGGAGCTGAACTCTCTCGACCCATGACTGGCACAGTCTCTCAGGTGGTGAAGGTAATCACACACACCACATATCAGTCTCACATATCCTCTAGCAACAGCACTCAAACCACATTAGCACACATAGACATACTCGGATGCTGTAAATGTACTCTACCTAAGCAGCAGAGACCTCCAAAGCAGACACACACACACCTGCTACCCCACTACAATACCCACATATCACAATGCTCACACTGTGTGCCACACAGTCACTGCCCTTCGGGCTAAACAGCACACCTAATACACTTGTAATAGGCGACACTTATTGTCAGACACACTGACGTACCACTCACCAGCCCTAACAGGGGAATAGTCACTTTGGGCTGTCTGTTGGGTGCCAGGCAGTCAAGTCACTCCAAAGCAAGTACAAGACTGGCACCATCATTGTCCATGCTGGTGTGTATAACCTCAGACGTTACCCCCTGGACCACATGACATGATACATGGAGGAACACTCTGATCATGTAGCCCAGGCCAGTATGACCCTGACCTTGTCTAGCATCTTACACCCACCAATTATGATGTCACAGTATACGGACACACATATCACATTTAACAGTTGCCTAACACATTTGTTTCATTCATAGGGGATGCAGTGTCTGTCAGTGTATGGTAACATGCTCAACATGCCACGTAGCTTCACTATGGACAGCTTGCACCTGTTACCCTTGGACTTTGGATTGCTGGCTAAGGCTCTTGCTATCACCATAGTGCCTTTTCTAAGCAGGGCTCAGAAGACAAACCCACCTCCATAGACATTAAACTAAGGGTAATGCTGCTCAACAACAGTTGTGTTAACCTAACATTGTGGCCACTCAGGACTCTCCTCAGTATGGAGGATAGCAATATCTGTGCACTGACAGACACCTGGTTTAGGCTCGCTTATGCACACCAGCACTACCAGGTTATGTTTCATACCATGCTGTCTGACAACAAGATTTGGAACAGACAACACAACTAGGGGGAGTATCCATATACATCACAGATACACACACCTCCAGGTTAGTAGCACTGCACAAAGCATCACAGACCATACATATACAACTACCATTGTGCAATACTGCCTTTCAGTTTGTTGCCTGCTACAGAACATACTCCCAAACTCAGGAACCACACTCGGCTTTTGTGGGAACTATGGAGAATATGACGGTCTCCACAAACACCATTATATTGTGTGACTTCATATACACAAATATTGACTGGGGATACTACTCAAGCCCCGACACCCTCACCCAACAGTCGCTAGAATTTGTGGACTCATATGCTATGGCACAACCAGTCAGCACAGCCACAAGGGGAAATACATATTGGACCTGATCATCACCAACATGGGGACTCTATGTTCCACACCAGCGATATACCCCTCATAGGTAAGGTCAGAACATACATGTATCTCACAGGACATACATATACCCTCCACACACCCATCCTGGGTAATCTTGGTGAACTTCTCATGAGCCAACATCTCACTTCACCAAAGCAAGGTGGTATCCTTCAGAGATCCTGGGACAGTGGCATATATGGCTCACATTGCTGCATCCTTTACATACACATTCTATGGACACCTAGTGGACTGCATTGATTGTGCTATCAACAACAGGACCCACTACTACAATGGCAGGGGACCTGTCTGGTAGACCCCAGCCATTAATAAGCTGTACAACATCAGGAGGAAGCTACTACATGATAGAGCACAATCCCAGACTGGGAAGGCATCTGTGATCTGTACTAACAGACAGCTACAATCACTCATAGACTTTTCTAAGGGCCTCTTCTACCAGACAATTGCAACAGACACATAGGACTATCACACGGCCTTCTTCAGTTATGTCAGGAACCTGGGTGGACACTCACTGATATGCTGTGAGTTACTGCATACTGACTAAACCTACCCTGAACCCACTGGCATTGCCTACATCCTGGCAAACCGGTTCAGTGCAGATGTCTCCCACCCATCCCCCCTAAGGAGCAACTATCCATCCCAACAGAGTATAACCTCCCTGACATCACACATTAACAGGTGAGTGCTGCCCTCCCCACAGCATACATCACAGTATCAATGTGACCAGATGGTGTCCCAGCCTGCATCCTACACGAGCATCATGACAAACACAACCCTTACATTACATCACTGTTCAATATCGGAGTTACCACAGGATATGTACCCAAGGAATGGCGAACTGCAACAGTGGTCCCGCTCCACAGAGTTGGTGCCACAATGGACCACAGACAATATTGCCCTATAAGCCTATGTAGCCTGTTCTGCAATGCTATGGAGCATATTGTCATAAGACTCATACACATAGACATTGGGAACCTACAGACACTGTGTCCTACACATTTTAGCATTGTTGTGGGCAGATCTGGCCTCTTGAACCTGTTTGTATTTTTTAAATGGCTAACAGGTCCATCAACATATGGACGGCTGTCCACACAGCCTACCTGAACCTTGCAAAACCCTTCAACACAATAACCCACTGGGCCATTATGCATAGGCTCACCAGCATCAATATGGACACATATCTCATAGCACCCACATGGTCAGAATTGCAGGTGCCATGTCTGACTATACACCAGTTACACATGGCATCCCACACGGCTTGGTCCTGGGACCTCTCTTGTTCAGTATATATTTGTCTTACGTACAGGCTACCACAGGGGGAATATGGCTGAACATGTTTGCACTTGACTGCAAACTGGGTGCCATGATCAACTCTCCGGCTGCCACATGCATATTCAATCAGGGTCTCACAGAGATGGATGACTGGTGCATGAGCCATGGCCTACAGCTAAATGCCATTAGTTGCATAGTCATCCCCTTTGGGAGTAACAACATGCCCACACATTACCACATAGGTAGTACTCCATTACATACGGTAGGAGTTGTTAGGGGTTTGGGGACATTACTTGTTCGTACTGTTGCCTTTAACATTCACGTTGCCAAAGTGGTTGGACACACCTTCTATGTGGGCCGCCTTATCCCAAATGGTTTCACATCTAGATCGAGTGAGGTCATTGTGCTCCTGTACTCATCACATCCATGCTCAGTTACAATGCCACATTTGGGGTGTACCTTACCTGACACCTGCAGCAACTGTACTGGCCATGGAAGGTCCTCACCAAGCAGATGTAGGGACTCACACAGATGCCTTGCATAGTTCAAATGCAGTAACTCCAGCTCTAATCAGTCACTAACCACCTACTCCAATATGATTTGTGCCTGTTGTTTACAGATATACCCAACCCAGAATTACTGGACATGCTCCACCTCAGGATATCCAACTCCCTTGGAGCTACACACTCCAGGGACGTATACATCAGCACAGATGTTAATAGGACATTGTGGAGGGACAGATTCTTATCCCAGAGGCTCCACTCACTACAGAATGTAATCCCAGTTTCACATAGGCAGAGCCAGCCACTGACCACCTACTGGAGACATCTGATGACTGTATGGGTGATTGTATATTTACCCCTGGGATATCTTCTGTGTTCCTGCTAGACAGAGGCACACTAGCCTAAATGTACGTGGGCTATTTTGTGTGACCTACTATTCACACACACAGTGCAGTAATCTGACAGGGTTGCGAATGCCAAACACACTCTGGCTTGGCTTGTACATGCCCTAGGGCAGATAGCCTAGTATTGACCTCTGAACCTATGCTAATGTTAAAGATGCACAATGTTTATTGCTGATACTGTTTGTAGGTCTTTATCATCTTTGCTTTACCAGTTTCCATGAACAACTTCGGTATCTGCAGAACATATTTGATTAAGACAGGGTTCCACTATATTATAGATGTGTGTGTTGTCAGATAACTATGTGCACAGGGCGGATTGCTGTATAGTGACAGGTTCCTGGGTTAACACATGCAACTGCCAGATATGCGTGGCCCACTGCTGTACTCAGACATGGCCTAAGTGTGTGAGCATGCCCAGTTCTGCCATTCCATGTTTTCTTGCCGGACATTTGTCTCATTTATTCAAGTGTGTGAGCATGCCCAGTGTGACCCTTCAGTATGTTGCTATCTGAGGTCCACTACATTTGCTGATGTGTGTGAACATGACCAATATTAACATTTATACTGTGTGTGTTGGAAGCCAGGTTCTGTTCTCACTGCAGGACTCACCTTTGTGTCATAACTCAACAATGATTATGCTGTGGCTGCAGGGTTTCCATGGAATACTTTGCATAGACTTATCAACATTCCATCATACAGGTGGACCACTGCAATACTGTCATGATATAGTGGTTCAGTACTTTGGCTATAATGCACAGTATCCTGGGTTCGAGGCCCATCACTGCTTTATATTTTCATACTGAGCAGACCAGACTGCTTAAGGGCCTGTTAAGCTAATATGAGCATGTTGGCTTTTGTTCAGCTAAGCCCTACTTAGACCAGGCTTGTCCGACATTGCTCAATATTCACCAACATTGCTGGACGTTGCCCAATATTACTGAACATTGACCACAGTTGTGCTAGTTGGTGTGTAGGATTTTGTTTGCATATACTACACGATGGTAATTGCTGTTTAGCACTGCTTTATATTGCTTAACACATTACATTCATGCCTTAGGTGGTGCTGCAGGGCTGCCTATGTCAGATGCACATACTACACTCCCTGCACATGTTTGGAAGCAGGTAGTGTCAACTTAGGCATCCCTTTTACTTTATGTGTGAGTCGGAGAGAGGTATAATTTCCAGAGTTCCTACTGAGCCAGTGTATGTGCTATGCATTGCCTCTTTGCCAAGGCCAAAGCATACAGGGCACGCCTCCTTCTGCCTACTGGGGCAGGCTCAGGTTGTTCCTCCTCTGAGTCATGCTCTGCCTGTGATGGCCTTGGCAATGGTGGGGGGCTGTTTGGCCCAGGCCTATGCTGGTCCTGCTGCAGCTGTTTTCGCAGGATCATATTATGTAGCATAGCACATACCATGACAATTTGGGTACATGTAGTTGGTGAGTACTGCAAGGCTCCACCAGATGTGTCCAGGCACTGGAACCATGACTTGAGCAGCCCAAACACATGCTCTATTACATTGCGTGTTTGTGCGTGTGCCTCATTATGGCGTTCCTGTTCAGGTGTGTGTGTGCATTTCTGATGGGTGTCATCAGCCACGGCTCCAGTGCATAGCCAGCATCCCCCACTAGGTGACCATGTGGGATGTCTCCATTGGAAAATGTCTGGTACAGCTGTGTCAGATGCCAGATATGGGAATCATGGTAGCTTCCAGGGCAGCCTGCACACACATTCAGTATTATGCCCTGGGCATCACACACGACCTGGCAGTTGATGGAGGGGAACCCCTTGCGGTTGAAGTTGACCCTACCCCACTTGCCGGCTGGTGCTTTGATGCGTATGTGCGTGCAGTCTATTGCACCCACTACCTCAGGGTGTTCCACTATTTGCTGGAAGAGACGCATATTTCTGGCCAATACCTCATGGGAATTGGGGAAATATACATGATCACTGACATGTGCTGAAATGACATCCAGAAACTGGTGTAGTACACTGGATGATGATGCCTGTGATATCCCCATCATATCACCGGTTAGTCTCTGGAAGGTACCTGTTGCTAGTATTCTTAGGCCAACACATACCTTGGTTTCCACTGGGATGGGTTCCCCTCTGTTGGTTTTGTGTGTGAGGCGTGGCCTGCACAGCTCAACAATTTGCTGCAGGAGGTCTCTGTCCATTCTATAGCGCTCCACTATCTCCAGCTCATGTAGTCCCTGGTACGTTACCCTGGGCCTGTACATTCTTCTCCGTCTCCTCACTGTGGGTTGTCTTGCAGCATTTCCATTGTCACTGCCCTCAGCATGTTGCATATGTCGCTTTATAACAGCAATGGCAGCCCCTAACATTTCTTTGTCTCAGTAAAGCTTTTTCAGTTTTCACTTCTATTAGCTTACTGCAGTGTCTCTTGTGGGAAACATATTGGACTGTTGTTTGCAGAGTTTTAAGTGCTAGGGTGGGCTGGGCTAGTGTACTGCCTGTGTAATTGCCTGATTCTGATTGTTTTCACCTGCTAGCTCTGCTAGTACTCCCTGGTAGCTTCCTACTATTTGCTGTGCTTCCTTTTTACTTTCTGTTTCATCAGGGGGGAGCGCCGCTCACACAAGCGCAAACATGCGCACAGCTGCTAACATGCGCGCACACATGCTTACACAGACTAAAACTTGCTTATTTGAGTTAAACCGCACGCACACCAGTGTAAACGCACTTACAACTCTTTAAACAGCCTTATACATGCTTACTCCAGCTTAAACGCACGCACTCACGCTTACACGCGAGCACACTGTCTTACTCGGGTTTACACGTGCGCAGACACACGCATACCCACTCAACAAGAAACTTTGGTGTTATCTATGGCATACACCTTCCATTTCTTGGCTTTCCCTAGCGTACCTGTTGACACACCTCTTTCCATGATGTATAAATGGCAGCTGACACATGCCACTCTGCTCCAATGAGCTTTACTTCTTTAATATATACCCCCCTCATGATGTCACCTATCTTCTACTCTGTTACTCCCCATATCCTACTCCTATACTCCACTGACTGTCCTCATTTGCTATGTAAACTTGCGATTCACTATCCTAACACTCATTTACATAGGATTGCCTACTAATGCTTGGTTACATGTCTTAGACTGAGCTTCCCCCTTTAGCAACCACTACTCGGTGGCCATGTTGTCTTCAGCCTACCATTTCCTTGCATTGTACATTAACAATTTCTATAAATTCAACATTTGTGGGTTTTAATTTTTAGTATTCTGGGTTTTAAAGCGCACCCCGTTTGTGAGGTAATGCACTACACTTAAACATCTGAAATCGGTGAAAAAAAATAAAATATTTTTATTTTCATATTGCATCAGGAAACATTTCCAATGGCCATATATTTGGCCATTGGCATGCTTCCTGCACTGGATGCAACCTTTATTTGGAGCTGTCACGGCTCTGTTTTGCTATTTGCAGAATGGTACTCAGTTGTCAACTGAGTACATCTCTACAAATAACACTGCTCTTACTCGGACAGGTACGGGTTTCCTGAATCGCAAATCTCCCTCATTTGCATGCCTTTCGCCTGCAATTGAGGTAATTTGCATATCCCTGCCCTGTCTGCGTAAGAGCCATTTTAGGAGCTCTTTTACATGCCCCTACAGGCTGTTCCTGGATCGCTCGTCGGACATGATGGCTGCATGGAGTCTTACTCTATTCTTAGACTCCGTGCAAGCCATCGTGAATCCGGCCCACTGTTGGTTTACCTTGTATTCTGTTACTCTACAGAGGTTACTGTTTTTACTCTGTTACAAGATTACTCTGTAACTAATGTGTAACTAATATGTAATAGAGTGTGTGCTTGTTAAATTGTACTTTGGAGGTTTTCTCTCCCGGCTTCTACTGTAAAAGGGCTACTAGAGCAGTCGGACCACCTCCCACTAAACAAATACAAAATAAAATAAATAAATAAAATATGAGGATTTTCCTCAAGATTAAAGTCATGCACTTGTAAAACCTCTCTTCTATGGAAAGGGGAGAAGAACAAACACAGTCACACAGACCCATAAGTTTACTTTCTTGTTGAAGAAAAATAATGGGGAAGGTTATTTTGGATAAGTTATTGTCAAAGTAGGAAAGGTTGGGACTTGAAACCATATATCAGCACACATATGTTGAAAACAGATCTATAGCTGCCTGTAACATGATGTTCTATAACAACAAAATAACAGCCGTAAATGAAAAATTGTGCTGTGATGTAATTTATATAGACTTAATTTCAGCATTTGATAGGGTCATACACAAAATTCTGATCAATAAATTAGTAAAACTAGGTATTGATATACTCTTGATAACATAGATAGCTGCATGGCTTGCAAATAGGACATGACAAGTATCATACAGCGACTGGACAGATAAAAGTCTAGGTTACAGAGTGTCCCATAGGGCTCTGTCCTAGGTCCTTACTTAAGTTGCCTCTTTCAGATTTTTCTTTTTCTTCTGAGGTGTTCTACAGTGTCTGCAGATGACTTTAACATGGATAAACTGATTACACGTGCTGTAGATAGAACATGCTTGCAAATGAACTTGGCTAGATTGACCATTCGGGCACAGGAGAATAATATGCTGACAAATACATAAAAAACTAAGCATATGACATTCTGGAGACATACTGTAGCTTTAAAAGAGAATGTTAAACATAGCACACACTGATTAAAACTTATGGATCTGGGTATATGGGTAGTTCCATCTTTGGGTTTTTCTAACCACATCAACAAATTTGGTAATTATAGTTATAAAACTATACAGTGTATAAAAAATATTTATAATGTCTAGAAAATGAGAAACAATGAAATTGTTGTTTGTTAGTTACATTAGATATAAACTTGAGTGTGGAATCACAATATAGAAATTGTTGTGGAAATGATAATTCAAGAAATAAAAGTCTGGCATTATAGGAAAAGCAGATGACATTTGATTCTCTACTAACCAACAATGATTCTATTTTCCTATTTGCAAATAGGAAAGCATCATTTCAGAACTGTCACTTATGTCACTTTGAATGTTCAGTTAACTAGCAGTCTGAACCTTTCACTTTTTATGGCTGATTGTAACAAGTTAGGTTTATGTTATCTTAAGATTTTTGATTATTAGAAATATATAATTTAATTTTAATTGGATATTCTAATGTTTCTAAGAAGAAATCACATTTTATTTTTTATGTCAAATGTTCTTAACATTTTCAACAGTTTTCCTTAGATAAGCTTTATCTAAAATAGCAAATTTATGATACAGTATAGAAGTACATTCCTCCTTCTACCTAACACTAATACATGCGAGAGATGCAATTACACAGCCAAACTGGAGGCTGAGCTCTCTCAACCCAAGACTGGGCCAGGCAGTCAAGAGGAGAAGGGAATTACTTGCATCACACCACCAGTCTCACATAGACCTATGAAACCAGCACTGGCAAAAAACACACATAAATACACGAAAACATACTCGCACACTCTAAATAAAAATCTGCAGAAGCAACAGAGACCTCCAAAGCAGACATCCAAGCAACCTCCACCCCCCCAACACAAACCATGAAACACATACTTCACAAAACCAGTGTGCCACAAAATCACAGTCCTTAATGCAAAATAACATACCCAACACATTAGTAATAGGTGACTGCATAGTCAGGCACACTGACGTCCCACTCACTAGGCTGAACAAGGAGAAGGTTACTGTTAGCTGCCTGTCGGGTGCCAGGATCCGCAATAACACAAGCACTCAGGTCACTCCAGAACAAGTACAGATATGACTCTGTCATTGTCCATGTTGGTGTGAATGAAGTGAGCCGTACCTCCCTGGACTACATGAAAAGAGACATGGAGGAGTTCTCTGATCACGTAGCCCAGGCCGGTAAGACCCTGACCCTGAGTAGCATCCTGACCTTACCAATAATGATACCACGGTATAGAGAAAAAATTATCAATTTCATCAATTGGCTAAGCTTCTGATGTCATTCAAAGGGGATCCAGTGTCTGTCAGCCTGGGATGACATGCTTGACAAGCCATGCTGCTTTGCTAGAGACGGCTTGCACCTGTCACCCTTAGGCTTTCAAATACTGGCCAAGGCTCTTGCCACCCCCATAGTGCCTTTTTTAGGCAAGGCTCAAAAGACAAACCCACCACCATAACTAGCACAAGTAACAAAAAACTGAGGGTAATGCTACTCAATGCCAGAAGTCTAAACTTCAAAATGCATGCACTCGAGGCACTCCTCAGTAAGGAGAAAATCGATATATGTGCAGTGACAGAAACCTGGTTTAAGGTTCCAGAGAGCACCCCAGCACTACCAGCTACAACTCATACCATACATTTCGGCCACAAAACCTGGATCAAAATACAAAAGGCAAGGGAGTATCCATATTCATCAAGGATACCCACACCTCCAGGTTAGTGGCACAGCACAATGCTTCAGAGATCATCCACGTGCAACTAACAATGGGAAAAACTGATATTCAAATTATAGCTTGCTACAGATCACCCACCATGTCCCATGACCCCCACTCTGCATTCCTGGAAACACTGGGAAACATAAAGGACCTACCAAACACCCTGATATTGGGTGATTTCCATTACCCAAACATTAACTTGGAAAACTACTCAAGTACAAATGCCCTTGCCCAACATTTCCTAGAATTTATAAACTCAAACACCCTGGATCAACTGGTCAACACCCCCACCAGAGGTGACAACATATTGGACCTGGTCATCACCAACATGGGCGACCAGTGTTCCACACCGGAGGTCAACCCCTCGCTGGTTAGATCTGACCATAAACTAATCACTCGGGATATCCACATTCTGCCACCACCCCCGGCTAAAGAAATCACTAAGAAAAACTTTTCAAAAGCAAACTTCAAGTTACTTAAGACAAAGTTGGGAAGTTTCAAAGCCCCCATGCTAAAGGATAACACTGTCCAAGCTGCAAAATCCTTTACTAATGCACTCTACAGGCACCTACAAGAATGCATGGATTGTGCTATCCCAAACAAAACCAAGACTTACTCCTCCAAGAAAAGGAAACCAGTCTGGTGGACCCCTGCCATAAACAAGCTATACAATAGAAGGAGGAAACTAGTACAGAAAAGAGTAAAATCCCAAGAAGGGAAGACATCCCTGATCAGTATCAGCAAGAAACTAAGTTCCCTCATAAAATCATCCAAGTCTAGCTTCGAAAGAAAAATTGCCATGGACTCCAAAGATAACCACAAGGCATTCTTTAGCTATGTCAAGAATCTAAGTGGCAGCTCTCAGATCTGCTTGGAGTTAGTGCAGAATGGCACAAAATAGACTGAACTGACCATTATAGCCAACATCCTAGCAGACAGGTTCAGGGCAAACTTCATCCCCCTTTCACCCCCAAAAGGGCCCATAACAATACCAGAAGAATGTAGTGCCCCTGAAATCACAGACACTCAGGTTAAAACAGCCCTCTCCAAAGCCAGAAACACAGCATCAATGGGACCAGATGATGTCCCAGGCTGTGTCCTACACGAGCTCCAAGATGAACTAACCCCTTACCCAAACACAATGCTTAAACTCAGCCTCTCCACAGGCTACGTGCCAACAGAGTGGTGCACCGCAATGGTTATTCCACTCCACAAAGGTGGAGCCACAACAGACACCAGGAACTATCGCCCTATAAGCCTGACTAGTTTGGTCTGCAAAGCTATGGAGCACATCATCATGGATCTCATTAACAGAGACATTGGAAACCTCCAAATACTGGACCCTACCCAGTTCAGTTTTGTTAAGGGCAGATCATGCCTTCTAAACCTAGTGGACTTCTTTGAGACAGTTACCAAGGCTATAGATGAGGAAAAGGTGGTCCACACAGCCTACCTAGACCTTGCAAAGGCCTTCGACACCATTTCCTACTCTGGTATTATAGACAAGCTCACCAGCCTGAATATAAATCCCTACATCATGAGATGAGTTGTCAACTGGCTCATGGACAGAACCCACATGGTAAGAGTTGTGGGAGCTAGGTCTGACTTTAAACCGGTTACAAGTGGCGCTCCCCAGGGCTCAGTCCTAGGACGCCTCTTGTTCGGCATATACTTCTCAGATGTACAGGCAAGCACAGGAGGACTATGGCTGACCAAGTTCGCAGACAACTGCAAACTAGGGGCTATAATTGACTGTCCAGCTGACACAGACATCCTCCAAAAGGTTCTCACTGAGACAAATACCTGGTGTCAAAACCCTGGCCTCAAGCTAAATGCCAAAAAGTGCATAGTCATCCCCTTTGGAAAAAACAAAGTACCCACATACTACCACATAAGTGGAAGCCCCCTAAATACAGAAGACATAATAAGGGATCTGGGGACCCAAGTAGATAGTAACCTCTCCTTTGATAATCACATTGTCAAAGTGGTTAGAAAATCCTTCTATGTGGCCCACCTTATCACAAAAGTGTTTGCATCCAGATTGAAAGAGATCATTGGGCCCCTCTATGCATCACTCATCAGACCCATCATACAGTACAATGCCCCATTTGGGATGTACCTAACAAGACACCTGCAACAACTGGAAAGACCACAGAAGTACCTCACCAAGAGGATCACTAGCCTCAAGCAGATGCCCTATGCAGCTCGACTGAAAAAACTCCAGCTGTACTCGGTTGCATACCGCCTACTCAAAGGTGATCTCTGTCTGACATACAAGGCCATGAACAACCCAGAATTGATGGACATGCTCCACCTAAAGAAAACCATATCCCCTCGAGCCACATGCTCCCGGGATCTAAACCTCACCACAACAATAAATAAGATGTGCTGGAGGGATAGATTCCTGTCCCAGAGACTTCCCCTGCTCTGGGATAAGATTCCAATCTACATTAGGCAGAGCTCCTCGCTAACCCTCTTCAAGAGAAACCTTGATGAGTGGATGGGAAACAGAAAGTTTACCCTAGGGATCACTTCAGTGGCTCTGCTTGACAGAGGCACAGGGAACTAATCTAAGGGGGCGGCGAAGGCCAACACATTCCAGCTAGGCTTATAAATGCCTTCGGGCAGATAGCCTAGTACCTACCTATGAACCTATGAACCTATACGTTACAGATTACATATGTAAGACTGTATAGTTTTTAAAGAAATCAGCAAGCTCACATTTCAGCCCTGCTATGCAAATCATAAATAAACATTATTTATAGATGATCTTAAATAGTAAAAGTAATGTCTTTCGGCTTTTCCCGGTTAGGGGTCATCACAGTGGAACTCTGGTCCGCTAATGATTGGCAGTGGATTTTTAGGGTGCCAAGTTGCCAGTCCAATGCCCAACCTTCAAAGAAGGTACACCCATTCATACACACACCTAACTGCATGTCTTTATACTTTACTCGACCATGGGGAGGATGTGCAGACTCCACCCAGAAGGCGCTCCAGCCGAGAATTGAATGGGAGAACCTCTTGCTGTGAGGCAACAATGCTAACCACTGCACCACTGTAGCCCTATAGATGATCTTAAATAAATAGCTTTATATAAAAGATGCATTTAGTGATACTAGAATAGCTGCATTAAAACATCAGGTGTTAATGCAGAACATTTTCTTTAGATCTAATAGTCCTTGGTTCTGGAATTTTTGCTGTCACAAATAGAGGCATTCTGGTCTTTTTATTATCTGAAGCAGAAACATATACACAAATAATATGACTGCAATTGTTATAAATAATTCAGTCTGAGGCCACTAAACTGCAAGCAATAATGAGCATATAATGCAGTCTTTGATAAATGGTTTGGGAAAAAAACAATTTGTCCAGGTACATCTTTGGTAAGGGTTAGAGAGTTAAAAGGGGGTGGGGAGTGGGAGTTTGTTGGGGAGGGGGGGGTTAAGATTATGGAATAGAGATAAGCTTGTTTTGTTTTGTGAAGGGAAGGGTTGATTTGTTAAGGGGACTTTATTTGAAGTGAGGTAGAAGCAAGGAGAGAATTAGGTGTTTTATAGGAGTGTACCTGGGAAGAGGAATCAAATTTTGGTGTGAACCTGCTAAGGCTGAGATGGCCTGTAGGCATTCCTTGGAGAACAGGTAGGCCTCAGATTAAGGGTGGGTGGCAGGGTTTGTCAGTGATAGGTTTTTTTTTTTTTTTTCTGTTGCCGTTATTTGGAGAAGTGGATTTGAGAACAGAACGATTAAGATAATGATGGTGGTGGGGGGGGCTCAAATATCAGAGGACTCAACACAGGATCATAAGAGGTTACTAGGTTAATGGTCCTAGGGCCCTTACAAGCCTAGTCAAGTACAACCCTTGTTTCCAAGCATATCAAGGTACCTGTATTAAGTGGAACTTAGTGAACAACTACTGTCCCTGCCCAAGACGGACATAGGTGAAACTCCCAGGGTGAATCAGTAGTTTCCCATCCAGTCATCCAAATTACACTTAAGTAGGGTTTGTGAGGGGCTCTGCTTCACCTGAATTGGAGGTTTGTTCCAGAGGAGAGGTAACCTCTGTGAGACATATCTGTCTCTCCAGCAAGTCCTATTGATGTCACATACTAGGTTGAGTTCCCTAGAGCAAGTGCATCTCATACCATTTGATTTACAAATGTGCAGCATTTCCATTAGAGTAGGATCTGAGATTGTTTTACGTGTAATGCAAAGGTCACCTCTGAGTAGTCTGTAAGACACAGAATACAGTGACAAAGATTTCAGTCTGTCAATGTATGACATATACTGAGGATCCTGAATTTTCTTCGTAAGAAACCTTTGAGGTCTTTCCATTTGGTGCAGGAGCTTGGTAAGGTGCATACCAAAGGTAGCATTGTACTCTGTTATTGGCCTGATGAGTGAAGATTCCAGGGAGGTTATAACCACTTTTATTCTGGATGCAATGCCCTTACTTATGAGGTGGGTGATGTAAAAGGCCTTTCTAATCACTTTGGGAACATGGTGGTCAAAGGAAAGGTTGCTGTCAACCTGTGTGCCCAAATCTCTCACCACTGATTGCATGCTTAGGATATTGTTATTAATGTGGTAATCTACAGGGATGTCACCCTTGCAGAAGGGGATAACACATGTTTTTGCAATGAGCTTTAGACCATGACTTTGGCACCATTCATTTGTCTGTGTAAGTCCCTCTTGTAGGATGTTGACATCATTTGGGGACTCAATGACTGCACCTAGTTTGTAATCATCACCATTATTATTTATTGGAATATTTTTGTCTGCTATCGATGATTAACCTTTCCCTGGTGCTTAGGTGGTTAATGGCCTCTTGTCATAGGTTCTTGATTATTTTGGGGATAAGCAGGGGTTAATTTGCAAGTGATTAGACATGCTTTTTCTTGTTTTGTTGGCCTCAGCTTAAACTGAGGAGATTGTTTGGTATATTGAGTGGTGTTTTGAGGCTTAAAGGGTTGCAGTTTTGGTTGTTGTGGCTTGTTCTCCTCATTGCTTGTTTTTTTTTTGTGGGCTTTTGTTTGGTGGTGATATGTGTGGTTTTCTGTTGAAGGGCTTGAATGGTTGATTGGTGTGAGTGGGACACAAGTATGAGTGGTGCTGCTTGGAGTGGTCCCTGACTTATGTGCATGGTGTGATGTTAGGAGCCACCTAGGACTAACAGTCATTCCTGCACATGCGCAGTGGGGATATAACGGTCGTGGGGAAGCTGGCATGCTTTCAATGGGATATAGGATCACCAACCCCCTTCCCTGCATGGATGCTAGGTAGAGCATCCGGGGGATATAAAGGAAAATATTAATATATATATATATATATATATATATATATATATATATATATATATATATATATATATATATATATATATATATATATATATATATATATAAGATACAGGCAGGTCATATCTCTCAAAAAAAAGAACATATACAAAGTGCCATTCCTGTCAATTGAAGATGGTATAATTGTTAAAGTCTTTACCATGCAGAGACAAGCTGCATGATTTGATTATGAGTTGATGGCATATAGTTTTGTGGGGTCCTGATGCCATCTCATCTCCTTGTCTGCCTGCAAGTACATGGGGGGTTCTGATTAAGCTGTGGTAAATGTAAAAGAAGAAAAAAATTGCCCCATGAGTGGGAGATTTGGAATAATGGTTAAAGTCATGCCTCATAGGCACAAGGTACAAGTTTTTTTCAACTCTTTATTTGGACTTTTGTCATGGGCTGGTACATTGTGGCTTACCCTGTATGGTTCAGAAATGCAAGTCATCACCCAGTCGCTCAGATGTCTCAGTTACAGCTTGTGCATTTTAAACAGTCCCAGTTCACTGCAGTTTTTCTTATGTCCTAGATCTGCTTAATATTGGAATTATAGATGCAAAGTCACCTTGACACTTGTACCTGTGGACACAAACTATTGAGTTCATGCAGCACCTTGTATTTGGGACAACAAAACCGACACAATGGATATCTAGTAAAGAAAATAAGACTTTTAATTTTCCTTTTCTTCTTTTTATAGTGACTCAAAATGCTTTAGCACGCTTCTCAGCCATGTGGCACAGGAATTTTGGACAAAGCCAAAATACAGAGGTGAGGGGGGTAGGGACCCAAGGTCATGGATAGATTTTAAGCATTGGTGTTGTACTCGCATGCTTGGTTCTGAGGTTGGTAGGGGTCAGTTCAAAGGCTTTTTCTTTTCTTTATCTCCTTGGAGTTTTAATGAATCTCTTTTGTTGCAGATGGCAAATATAAAGAGTTTACAGGAGAGATGGGAGATGATCGTGGCACACTCAGAGGAGCTGTTCCAGCAGATGCTGAATGCTGAGTCCAGGATGGCAGTTGATGAGGGCAAATCCAGTCAGAAGAGATTTTGTCTTGTGGCAAAGACCAGAGTGGTGGCTCTTTTCTTTTTCATTGGTACTGTGCATTTTGGCAAGAGCAGCAGTTTCCCGGGCTGTTTCGAGGGTGGGGAAACGGCTGCAAGCAGTGATGATTCCTGTGCATGTGTGGTGGCTGATGGAACTGCATAGCTGTTGAACTAGGGTCATGGTTTATGGTTTCCCCATATTTTGTGGTTAATTAATTGTGGTTTGGGTTTCCTAGCCATTAAAGAGCTTCCTAAGCTGATCGGAGCATTGAAAAAGTCTGGCTATACTTGGGGTTTTTTTTGTCTGTACTGCATAAAATCTATTGTTTCCCTGACAGGTCATAGTTGACAGATGTCCTTAAGTAATGCCATACATTTCAGTTTGGATTACAGCTGGTTAGCGTCAAGAGGGAAGCAGCTATTATTCTGGCCTCTTTCAGAAATTTGGCAGAGTAATTAAATTTATTTTTGGTTATGGTTCATGGGTGGTGTGCGGTTGGTGGATGTAGCACTTTCAGGCTGTTCACAGGCTGGTGCAATGGATCACTGCTGCTGCACAAAATGTTTGTGTTAGTCCCTAGGTGGGTTTTCATGAAATGGCACTGGGCAATGGATTGTTGATGCTGGAGCCACCCAACACTCAAATTTGGTTTTGTCTTTCAGTTTGCCAATCCTTATTAAAAAAAAAAGTAATAAAAAGAGAGAGGGAAAGCATACTGACAGAAAATCTTTCATTCTAATGTCTTTCTACTATTATAGCCTTCTGACAAGACTGAGTGTTTTCATGGGCTATGGGGCACTCCAAGTACTGACCATTCATGGCGCATGGACAGTGCAGCGGTAGCAGTTGTGGGGAAGGAAGTGCCAGGGTCTGTGAGGTCGCTGCTTACCTCTCAAATGTGTAGCTTTTGCCTCAGATGTTTGGTCCTTTATTTATTTATTTATTTATTTTTTTGTAATATTGTAGTTTTCTGGCAAAATATGACAACTCATTAGAGATGGACATTAGAAAATAATGATAGACATTTCAGTTCAGACTGCATACCCCTCAGAAGATTCCTGTGAATGCAAACCTGCTACATCGGGTCACTGCATAATTCTCAATTGTACAGATTTTCTGGATTTTTACCTCAGATGTTTAGTCCATTTCATAAAATGGTGGTTTTCTAGTACATTATTAGTAACTCATTAGAGACTGACGTCAGATCATACCCCTTACAAGATTCTTGCTAAGGCAAAACCAGTTATTCGATCAACTTTCTAAGTTCATAAGACCAATATTCAAGTGCCTCTCTTTTTGGCTTTTGGCCCACTTTTAATTATGGCTTTGTCCAGAGTTCTTGCTTTAAGAGGTGGGGGGGGGGCCATGAGTCACATTCACTAAATGACATACATGGAAATTCAGCAGAGAGGCATGAGGCTCAATTACTGTTATTCTAGCCACTTTCTAACTCCTAGTGCAATATTTTAAATTGGTCCTTATTATGAGACTTTTTTTTGCTTTGTTTTACAACAGTAACAGGTTCTCTGGGTTGGAAATATTAGTTACGAAATCTAAACATCATATTGGGCAAGCATTACATTACATACATAATCTAAGTATTTGTTTTAGGTATATGAGTTGTAAGCAGACACACATATGCCACCCGTTGCATCAACTACATGGAATTGATACTCTACACTGCAGCTGTGAAATGTTTTTGTGTGTGGCATGCCTTCCCTCTAGTGTGAAGAAATGGGAGATTTGCAGCATCCAAACAAAGTATTTTAGCCTTACAAATTAAGAACTACTCAGAAGTTAATAAACATAGCATGAAATGAGAGATCTTTAGAGCCAGTGTGTTAGAGATGTTTGAAGGACAATATTTACTGTAAGATGGCTGTGAGTTAGAGTGAGAGAGAAGGTGATAGATTCTTTAGCTTGAGTGGAATACACCTCACTTCAGTTGCATGCTTCCCATCTGAAACCTGTTGCAGCCTGGTATATTATGGGAGGATATGTTAGGTAAAGCCTACTCTTTAACACAGATGCAATTGCAGACTCCGTAGTCTGTTGTATTTGCAAGAAGTATGGAAAGGTTTCAATTTTTTTTTGCGCCATGATTACTGTACCCACTGTAATGTCAGAGAGTTGAAAGTGCCTGTCAGAAGCAGTGCTTCAGCATTTCATCATAGCATATCTGACCAATATTCTCTAAGGGGTATGTTCATGTCTCTACCTTCCTTCTTCAAAATGGGGAACATTACCTCTCATAATGTAGAATTTCTTCTTCTTTCCCAGTTAGGGGTCATCATAGCAGAACAATGGTCTGCAGAACAATTAGCAGTGGAGTTTTATGGTGTTGAGTTGCCAGCCCAGCACCCAACCTTCTACAGGATGCACACATACACACTCAGGGCCAATTTAGTGCGTCCAATCCATCTACAGCATGCATTTGGGATGTGGGAGGAAACAGGAGCTCCCAGAAAAAACCCACATGACCACAGGGAGGACATGCAGACTCCACACAGAAAGCACCTCAGTTGAGAATCGAACCAGAGAACCTCTTGCTATGAGACAGCAACACTAACTGCTGCACCATTGCAGCTGTCTGCCTCTTGTAACATAGAAGAAATGGGCAAATGGGGAATACATTAACTAGGACGCTCATAGGATAGTTAAATGTGGTAATTTTGCTTTTAAAATAGGCATTTTAATGATATAGTATGATTAAGTTCTATTTTCCATTGACATCAGTTAAATTGGTAATATTGGATGTGTGTCAGACTCTTTCAATGTGGCACTTCGAGGAAGATGGATTTTTAAGACCCCAAATGAGTAACGTTCCTTGAAATGAGGTAGACTTGACAGGTATGGGTATGTTTATTCTTTGTTTTTAAGCATCTTCAGTTTTGGTGTTGTGTACATGTTGCTGCTGGAGCCCCTTGTAAACCAAAGCAGCACATGGGAGAAGTTGCCAAGGGTGTAGCCGCTAACAGATATATATGTAGTTTTGTTTGAAATTTTAGTCTGTGGAAGAGTTATTTTACAAGAATATTCTTGTAGTGCTTGCTTACAGAAAGGCACCCAAGACTGTTCTATGAAATAAATTAACTTGGCCCATACATTGCTGTATTTGATGTCAGTGCATAATGCTGTCATGAGGATGCTTTGGTTTTATGTGTGTGCAGAGGATTTACAGTTTTCCTTTTTGTAACAGATAGGGAAGCGCAGAGTTTGCATCTGCTAGTGACCTACAGGAAGTGGACCTGAAAGGTGATAGATATGGCTGTGATGGATGTTCCAGCTGTTGGAGTGGTGTTCATTGAGGTTGCAGATGGGGAGCACAGAGTGGACATCAGTTGATGGCCTGAAAGCAGTGGATTTGAAATGTGATGGATTTTGTTGGGCTGGAGTGCTGTGCAATGAGGTCGCAGGTAATCCTACTTTATTAGGTGCTCAAGAGTCACGTGGTTTTGAAGTAACATGGGTACAGGTGAGGATGAGATACGTCAGGGATAGGGTGAAGCAGGTGTGGGGTTGTCCACACGTGGGTGGAGTCACAACAATGTGAGGTTGGGTTGGATTTTGGGCGCATGGCAGTTAGATTTGAGTTTTGGGAGTAGTAATGTTCTCCACTGGAGTAGGCAGCAGCAGGCGGGGCTTTAAGATTAGGCGCAGGGTCTGACAGAGCATTGCAGGGTATTCATATGTGTGTGGGGATGTGTGAGGAGCTGGTTTCCATTGCTTAAGCAGAAGTCTGAAAGTCTAAGAAAGGCATTGTTTCAGGGGTTGTTAGTAGATACAGGCCATGGCTCATTTGATTTACCAGATGTGAAGGTTTATTAATTTTTTGAGGGATGAAGTTTCAGCAGAAGGGTTAATTAAGAATGTCATGGAGCTTACTGGGCTCCTGAATTTTGCATATTTTGGGGGGAATGTTTTGCCTTGCTGGATGTCAGGATGGAAGTATGTTTTGAGGAGGAATGTACAGGATGGAAGGACATTTGAAGGAGGGGTGATACTGTTTGGATTTAGTTTCAGTATGTCTGGTGTCAAAGGTTTATTAGGTGAAGTTGTGGGAAAAATGGGTAATTTTCATTTGTTCAATAGGGCAGTGGTGTGAGCTCCTGTTGTTGTCAGTCAAGGTGTCAGGTTGTTTTGGAATGATTAGATGTAGTACAGGATTCCAGGGCAGCTTTTGATAGAAATGTATATGTTAGGGCATTGCAAGACTTTGTTAAATTGTATTTATACTTGGGCACAAGGTAAGGCAGCTGATTTGGTCAAGGTGGTTTTAGTTCTGATTTGTATAGCTGCTCAGGTGACAGCGTTATGTGACTTTACTAAATCTGGGATGGTGGTTCATATATTTGAAGAGTTGGGGTTAGGTTTGATAGTGTGAAGACTGACAGGCTATGGATATTGACAAGATAAGTTTTGTTGTGAAGGCTGGAACTGGTAGATGGGGGATCATTCAGTTACAATCTGGGGATATTCCCTTTATGAGTGTATTGACTTCATTGTGAGGGTGGTGCATTGGTCAGCAAACACTAGGTTGGTCATGTTTAAGTTTTATAATAGTGGGTATGGTGTTGGTTTATTAAACTGATCTGTTTGAAAATTAAATCTCATTTTGGTCATTATTATATCTTTTGGGTGGCAAAAGGATGCTGCAGTTAGGCAGGATGGCATACAGCTGGCATTGGGGCTTTTTAGTGTTGATGGTACATTTGGCAGTTAATGACTTGGGTATAATTACAAAGCTACCAATGGTAGTTAGGGTAACTGAGGGTATGTTTGGTTTACAGAAGTTTTGAATGGGTATGGGTATTTGGCACTAGAGAGGGATTCTTGGTTTACTTTCATCAGCTTAGGCAACTGGTTGCTTTGGGTAGTTATATGATAGGGCTTTGTGATCATGATGACAAGGATCCAGTTTGGTTCAGTGAGGATGGAGTGCACCGAATTATGTTTGGCTTCAACCTTTTTAATGTACAGTTCAGTTTGTTTTGAAAGATTTTGTTAGAAATTTTTGGGATGAAGGAGGGGGAGCAGCCTGGTCAGGCTGATGGGGTGAAAAGAGGGGCAGGCGTGTCCCTCTTCTGTTCCCCTTCTGGTGTTGCCTGTTCATGTCAATGAATTGGGAAATGAAAGTGAGTGGTTGGACGCTGCTTGATAAGTAAAAGTAAGTGAGCGTAGGTAAGGACACTACTTATTTGGTTGGATGTTTAATTCAATAAGTGCGAAATGAAGGTGAGTATGAAGGTGAGTGAGGGGACGCTGCTTGATAAGTAAATAAGTGAGCAGGATAAGGACGTTGCTTATTTGGTCAGAATGAGCAAGGTCATGCTGCCCTCATTAACAGTTACATGGTTGTTTATGCTGTAATAAGTCAGCGTGAGCGAGGTCATGCTCCCCTAGTTAACAGCTATATGGATGTTTATGCTGTGGAGAATAAATTATAATATTGGTTAATAAAGTTATGTTTATGGAAGTTTAATAAAGTTCATCAAATGTCATATGGTGTGATGTGTGATTATTGAAGGGGACTGGGATAAATGAGGTTTGGTAACAGACCAATTTGTCCAGGGACAGCTTCAGGTGGCAGTTAGGTAGAAATCGTAATGGCACTAAGAGGGTAGGGGAAGAAAGTTAGTTGGGGGGATGAAAGGGTTAAATAGGAAAATAGGATGATTGGGAGGAAATGAGGTAAGTGTAGGGAGGGGCTCGATGGGTTTTATGTGAGTGTAACTGGGTAAGGGTTTTTGCCATGAACTTGCTACCTGCCTTCCCTCCCTGTTTTGGGAACAATGGCGATTGTGTGGTTATTTATAAGTTTGGGAAGGAGGAGAAGAGGTGCAGGCTTGTCCCTCTTCTGTTCCCCCTCTGGTGTTGGATGTTCATTTCAATGAATCAGGAAATGAAAGTAAGCAGTAGGATGCTGCTTAATAAGTAAAATAAGCGAGTGGGGTAAGGACTCTACTTATTTTGTCAGAGTGAGCGTGGTCACTCTGCCATTGTTAACAGTTAGATGGATGTTTATGCTTTGATTAGTCAGGTTCAGCGAGGTCACACTGCCCTAGTTAACAGCTATATGGATGTTTATGCTGTGATTAATAAACTATAATATTGGTCAATAAAGTTATGTTTATGGAAGTTTAATAGGTTCATAGGTAAGTACTAGGCTAGGCTAGGCTAGGCTTTCACCACCCCATTGATTAATTAACTGATCCTCTGTCAAGCAGAGCCAATGAAGTGATCCCAGGGGTGTAGTTTCTGTTACCCATCCACTTGTCAAGGTTTCTCTTGAAGAGTGTTAGTGAGGGGCTGTGCTAATCTAGTTTGGAATTTTGTTCCAAAGCATGGGGAGTCTCTGTGACAGGAATCTATCCCTCCAGCATGTTCTATTTATTGCTGTGGTGAGGTTTAGCTCACTAGAGCACATGGCTCGCAGTAACTTGGATTTCTTTAGGTGGAGCATGTCCATCATTTCTGAGTTGGACATGGCTTTGTAAGTCAGGCAGAGATCACCTCTGAGTAAGCGATATGCCACTGAGTACAGCTGGAGTTTTTTCAGTCTGGCTGCATAGGACATATGTTTGACGCCAGTAATCCTCTTGATGAGGTACTTTTGTGGTCTCTCCAACTGTTGGAAGTGTCTTGTGAGGTACATCCCAAATGGGGCATTGTACGCTATGATGGGTCTGATGAGTGACGAGTAGAGGGGCACTATAACCTCTTTATTTCTAGATGTGAACCCTTTAGTAATTAGATGAGCCACATAGAAGGATTTCCTAACTACTTTGACAGTATGATTGTCAAAGGAGAGATTACTATCTACTTGGGTCCTCAGATCTCTTAATATCTCTTCTGTATTAAGGGGGCTGCCACCTATATGGTAATTTGTGGGTGTTTTGTTTTTCCCAAATAGGATGACTATGCATTTTTTGGCATTTAGCTTGAGGCCATGACTTTGACACCAGGTGTCCATCTCATTAAGGCCCTTTTGGAGGATGTCCGTGTCAGCCGGAGAGTCACTTATGGCTCCCAGTTTACAGTCATCAGTGAACTTGGTTAGCCATAGTTCTTCTGTGTTTGCCTGTACTTCTGAGAAGTATATGCTGAACAGTAGGGGTCCCAGGACTGAGCCTTGCAGGACACCACTTTTGACTGGTTTAGAGTCAGACCTGGAGCCCACTATTCTTACTGTGTGAGTTCTGTCTGTAAGCCAGTTGGCAACCCATCTTATGACATAGGGGTTTATGTTCAAGCTGCTGAGTTTTTCTGTAATACCCAAGTGGGGAATGGTGTCAAAAGCCTTGGCTAGGTCAAGGTAGGCTGTGTGAACAACCTTTCCCTCATCTATGGCTTTGGTGACTGTCTCGAAGAAGTCAGCCAGGTTTAGTAGGCATGATCTGCCCTTAACAAAGTTGAACTGGGTCAGGTCAAGTGTTTGGAGGTTCCCAATGTCTTTGTTAATGTGTTCCATGATGATGCGCTTCATAGCCTTGCAGACTAGGCTAGTCAGGCTTATGGGGCCATAGTTACCAGGGTCAGTTGTGGCCTCTCCTTTGTGGAGTGGAATAACTGTTGCTGTGCACCATTCTATGGGCACATAGCCTGTGGAGAGGCTGAGGTTGAATAGCATGTTTAGGTGGGGAGTTAGTTCGTTCTGTAGTTCGTGCAAGACACAGCCTGGGACACCATCTGGCCTCACTGACGCTGTGTTTTTGGCTTTTGAAAGGGCTATTTTCACCTGTGTGTCTGTGATTTCTGGGACACTACACTTTTCTGGTATTGTTGTGGGCCCTTTTGGGGGTGAGAGAGGGGGTGAAGTTTGCACTGAATCTATCTGCCAGAATGTTGGCAATATCAGTAGGTTCAGTATATTTTGTGCTATTTTGCACTAGTTCAGTACATATCTGCGTGTTGCCACTTAGATTCTTAACATAGCTAAAGAAGGCTTTGTGGTTATCTTTTGAATCCTTGGCTATTTTTCTTTCAAAGTTAGCCTTGGATGATTTTATTAGGGACTTTAGTTTCTTACTGATACTGATCAGGGATGTCTTTTCTTCTTGGGATTTGCTTTTTTTCTGAACTAGTTTCCTCCTTGTATTGTATAGCCTGTTTATGGCAGGGGTCCACCAGACTGGTTTCCTTCTCTTAAAAGAGTGAGTCTTGGTTTTGCTAGGGATGGCATGATCCATGCATCCTTTTAGGTGTTCATAGAGTGCATTTGTAAAGGTTTCTGCATCATGGGCAGCATTATCCTTTAGCATGGGGGCTGTGAAACTTACTGCCTCTGTCTTAAGTAAGGTGAAGTTTGCTTTAAAAAAGTTTTTTACTGTGGTTTCCTTAGTTTGGGATAGTGGTGGGGTGTGGATATCCAGAGTGATTAGTTTATGGTCTGATCTAACCAGGGACGGGTTGACCTATGGTGTAGAACACCTGTCACCCATGTTTGTGATGACCAGTTCCAATATGTTTTCACCTCTGGTAGGGGAGTTTACCAGCTGATCCAGGGCATTTGAGTTGATGAATTTCAGGAAGCCCTGGGCCTGGGAGTTTGTACTCGAGTAGTTTTCCCAGTTAATGGTAGGGTAATTGAAATCTCCCAATATCAGGGTGTGCAGTAGGACCTTCATGTTTTCCCGTGTCTCCAGAAAGGTGGAGTGGTGGTCCTGGGTCATGGTGAGTGATCTGTAGCAGGCCACAATTTGCATTGCAGATTTGCTCAATGTTAGTTGCACATGGATGATCTCAGAGGTATCATGCTGCACCACCAACCTGGAAGTGTAGGTATCCTTGATGAATATGGATACATCCCCTCCTTTTGTGTTTCGGTCTGTGTTCCGTGGATAAAACGTGTGGTATGAGTTGTAGCCCGGTAGTGCTGGGGTGCTCCCTGGGGCCTTGAACCAAGTTAAAGTTACTGCACAGATGTCGACATTATCCATATTGAGGAGTGCTTTGAGCGTATGCATTTTGAGATTTAAACTCCTGGCGTTGAGTAGCATAACCCTCAGTTTTTTGTTAATTGTGCTGTTTACATAGGTGGGTTCTACTTTTGAGCCTTGTCTGAAAAAGGCACTATGGGGCAGCAAGAGCCTTGGCCAGTATTCAAAAGCCTAGGTGTGACAGGTGCAAGCCGTCTCTTATGAAGCAACGTGGCTTGTCAAGCATGTCATCCCAGGTTGACAGACACTGGATTCCCTTTGAATGACACCAGAAGCTTAGCCAATTGTTGAAATTGATCATTTTTTCTTTATACTGAGGTATCATTCTTGGTGAGGGCAGGATGCTACTCAGGGTCAGGGTCATACCAGCCAGGGCTACATGATCAGAGAGCTCTTCCATGTCACTTTTCATGTAGTCCAGGGAGGTACGTCTCAGGTCATTCACACCAACATGAACAATGACAGAGTCATATTTGTACTTGTTCTGGAATGACCTGAGTGCTTGTGTTATGTGGCAGATTCTGGCTCCTGACAGGCAGCTAACAGTAACCTTCTGCTTGTCCAGCCTAGTGAGTGGGACATCAGTGTGCCTGACTATAGAGTCACCTATTACTAGTGTGTTAGGTATATTATTTCACCTTAAAGGCTGTGATTGTGTGGCACTGATTTTGTGTTTTATGTATTGTCTGGTTTGTGACGGGAGGTGCAGGTTGTTTGGGTGTCTGCTTTGAAAGTCTCTGATGCTTTTGAATGTTTTTTATTTAGAGCCTCCGAGTATGATTTTGTGTATTTATGTGTATTTTTTTTGTCAGTTCTTGTTTAGTAGTTCTATGTGCACCTGGAGGTGTTGTGCAAGTGTTAACCTTCTCTTCTTGACTGTCTGTTCAAGTCTTGGGTGGAGACAGCTTAGCCTCCAGTTTGGCTGTATAATTGCATCTCTCATGTATGTTAGTGTTTTGTAGCAGGAGGAGAGGGTTGTATGTGTACATGAGGCAGTTGTAACATTGCCTCAGGATACCCAGATTCAACAGCTGGACTGGAGAGTACACCTGAAAATGCCCTTTGGTCATGCCTTAATAGTAGGGTGAGCTGCTTAGTCGCTTGGTTGGTGAAGGGTGAATAAAGAGCCTTGCCCTGCTGGGCAATCAAGTGTCAGGGTATATTAGTGCTTGCTATTAGGTCTGAGCAAGTGCTGGGCTGTAGGATGCTTTTTGAGTGCTTAGGTTGAAAGTTAGACTAGTTTCAAGGGAAAAACTGAAGAGGAGACTTAGTGGAGCCGGGAATAATTTAACCCTAGCTAACCAGCACTGCCTGGTGTGCAAAACTGTGCAAACACAGTTTTTATAGCAGGGAAATGAAAGAGAGATAAATTAGCCCAAAATGGTCAATAAACTACTAACTTCTGGGCTTGAACCATCATTCCTCCAGGGACAGATAGGCTACTCAAAGCTCCCCTCTCTCACAGGTGAACAGAGAAACTTCCTTCTATCCAAGTAAGGTATGGGCAACTCAGAAACTTGTAACACAGCCCTGAATTCAGCACTAGCCTGAAAATTGGACTACACTAGCCTAGAAAGGTGGGAAACAAGGAATTTTTGTTTTTGTTTTTTCTTTTTTGTTTTTTGAAAAGATAAGGCAAAAACAGTAAAAAAAAACAATACACTTAAAATAGCTTTAAACTGCTACAAAAGATCAGAAAAGGCTATCGCACTTTAGTGTGTAGCCTACAAAAGTTAAACAAATTATTTAAACAAAAATCGACTTTTTAAAAGTGCAGGCAGTCAAATAAGTACAATATGTGAAAAAAAACAAGCTTTTAAATCACAATAAACACTGGAAAATCAGCGTTTAGGCAGAAAACAGTTAAGTACAGCAAGAAAGTACAGAAAACTGATACTTAATCACTCCAAAGTCTCTCTTCTAATCTAGAAGGCTTTTATCAGTTTAATGCTTTCTAGTGCCTCCCAGTAGGTTAGTTAAAGGAAAGATGGGTAACAAGCGCAGATGTGCCCCAGAATTCATGAAGCTTGCGCCAGGCACAGGCATAGCATGGGTGGTATAATGCCAAATATGTCCGCCGAGCGATTCAGGTACGAAGCAATCCCACATGCATTATCGACGTATGCCAGAGCTACGCAGCCCTTGGCATAGGTATGCAAATCACCCCATGCACAGTGTCACACCATGCTAATGAAGGCATACAGCGATTCACAAAGTGGTGCAGGCGTAGCGCAAGTCCATGGAAGTGTAAACCAAAAAACACGGTTTACATTTTCCCAAACAGAACATCGGAGTTATGGAAGTGGACCAGATGCATGTATTACAAAGTTAACATATGCCAATGGACAAATACACAGCCAATGGCACAAGAAAAGATGCACAACACCTAAAAAACAACATTTAATGTCATGTCCACAGTAACGCACAGTACAACCGCAGGGCATGTGTGTGCAAACAAGAATACAAAGGAAATATATAAAAATGGCAGAAAATCGCAATGAAAAACAAATTAGGATTGCACCATAATATGCAATGGTAGGCATGACACACCACAAGCAAGGCGCAAGGGTAGCCAGGGGCCCGCGACAGTGTTCGGCGCTGTAACTATGAATTAGTAGTCAATGCCATGCAAATGAGGCAGGTAATACTGAATCGCAAACGTCCCGCCAGATTAAAGATGTACCTGACGGCACAGCGCTATAACACCGTGGAGTGTATCAAAGGTGATACATGACATCAGCAGAGGGGTGTGCCACCGTATCAGTAAGCACATTGAAGCAATGCATATATGGCCTGGCCATTGCTAAACAAAGGACAGGGGTGGGAAGGAGGGTATAGAACCATTTAGCTGAGAGCACACATGGTGCCCGAAAGCGCATGTGTATGGGGATGAACTCGTTCCCAAACCCTGGTAAACAGATTCACGCGCCGCGAACAATAGCACAAACAGGAAGGTCAGGGGAAGAAAAGAAGGAAATGCCGAAGCAGGGTAATTGGCGTACTAATGAGCAATTAACACCAATCAACTCAAGGCGGCCAATCAACGGCAGTAGACAAGCCTGCATGCAGAAACCTGCAAAACAGGATAGGGGAGGCATAGGATTGCAAAGAAATGTGGGGAGGACCTGGAATGCAAATATAGGAGAACTGTCATAGCAGAGCAAAGCAAACCCACAGTAGATTGGCAATAGCACACATTATGCAAGATAAGCCAGGTCTAGGAAAGTACAAATGAAAGCAGGCAGCTGGATGCATGCCAGCAAATGGTAGGTGTAATGTGCACAAATGTAAATGGAAGGGCAGGAGGTAATTCATGGCATCCAAATGTAATGCAACACCAAAGGCAGCACAATAGTGGTTTTGTAAATAAAACACAGAAGATACCCTGTAGCCACGATCATACGTACACACCCTATGACATCATCAGTGTTCACAGCAAAACAGTATAAAGTGTGAAAGCACCCAACACACACCTGTGTATTCCCAAACACTGCACCATAGGTGTAAACAGATGGGGAACTTTTAAAATTTATATGTTGGGAGCTGCCATAGCTGTGATTCATCAGCATGTGTTACAGACTGACGGTGTTGTGGAGGATGATGCCGACAACCACCATAGGCCTTGGAGGAGGAGAAGAGTGTTCAGACCAAGGGTAACCTAACAGGGGATACATGATCTGGAGATAGTAGAGCGTTACAGGGTGAACAGGGACATCTTACAGCAAATAGTAGAGCTGTGCCGGCCACGCCTGAGAACCAGAAACAACAGAGGGGAACCCATCCCAGTGGACACGAAGGTATGTGTAAGCTTGTGAAAACTAGCCACAGGTACCTTTAAAAGGCCAACTGGAGATATAATGGGGATCTCACAGGCATCGGCATCCAGGGTACTACACCAGTTCCTGGATGCCATGTTACCACATGCCAATGAACATAAAAACTTCCCCCAAACTCAGGAGGAATTGGCCAGCAATATGCGTCACTTCCACCGTGTGGCAAACTACCCAGAGGTACTGGGTGTGATAGACTGCACGCACATACAAATTAAGTCACCACCCGGTGAGTATGGTAGGCGCTACATAAACCACAAGGGATTCCACTCCATCAACTGCCAGGTTGTGTGCAATGCCCAGGGCATTATCATGGATGTGTGTGCTGGCAGCCCTGGAAGCTACCACAACTCCCATATCTGGCACGTCTCACAGCTGTATCAGGTATTTGTCAGGAGGGACATCCCACAAGGTCACCTTGTGGGGGATGCTGGCTATGCACTGGAGCTGTGGATGATGACTCCCATCAGAAATGCACACACACCAATGCAAGAACGCCATAATGAGGCACACGCACAAACCAGAATCATCATAGAGCGTGTGTTCGGGATACTGAAATCACGGTGGACACATCTGGTGGAGCCTTGCAGTACTCTCCCGGCACGTGTGCCCACATCTTCATAGTATGTGCCATGCTACATAATATGATCCTGCGGAAACAGCTGCAGCAGGGTCAAAATGGGGGAGGGCCTCACAGCCCACCGCAAGTGCCAAGGGCAACACGGGCACAGAGGGATCCAGACCATGGACACACTGTGCCAGCCCCAGTAGGCAGACGGAGGCGTGCCCAATATGCCTACGCCTTGGCAAAGAGGGAACGTATAGCACATACCTTGACAGTGTAGGCTCCCACAGACTGACAACCCTCCCCACCTGCACACACAGTAACATGGATGGCACACAAAGACGACTACCTGTAAATTGTGATGTATAGGTGGTCCACTGTGGAATCCTACATAGGCAGCCCTCAAACATTGTACACGCAACAGCCATGGGAACACGGAAATGTCAACACCTGACCAGTAGCTGCGCCCATCAGCATCTGTCAGTGCTGTGTGTATAGGTCCCCAGGTACATCGGTAGGTACACGCCCGATTATCAGAGGCAAAACACCAAACGGGGTAAACAGTGACTCCCGTCGCCACAACATCGAGTAAGCAACTGTCACGTACTGGAGCACAGGCAATCGCGGGAGCACATGTGTGTAAGCACTGTCCTACACACAGTCATCATGGATTACCCACCGTGTTACTGAGTGGCTCCACAAAATGTAATCGTGGATGTTGTGTCAAGGCAGGGGATGTACCCATGACAGGCATTTGTCACCCTGGCATGCTGTATCCACGGTCGTATGAAGGTGTAGCAAATTATCTGGTGTATCTAATTGTGATATACATACCCAGTGCCGGAGTACAGCCAGTAAACATCACATGGACATACCATTAACTGGACCCATCAAGTTGTAAACTAACGGAGTCATCCATGTGAGTGTAGTGTGAAGTAACTGCTGTAGTGTACTGCACATACAAATTGACATAATTCGTGTATAACCCCCAGATGTCCAAGTGGTACATGCAGTGACTGTCGTGCATGTTCCTGGTCCCACGTCCCGCAAGGGATGTAACGTAATCCCGACGGCATGGGTAAGTCATCCAGAATGTGTGTAGCACACGTTAGCGGGAATAAGTGTTCCCCACAGCTGGTAAGTGATGTTTAAATACAACTATACGGATATGCGTGAAACAGGGCTAAGCGTCACTGACCATTGTGCAGATCACGGTCAATGATGTACAGAACAGGTGACACCAGCATTAATCACCCCTGAACAAATAGCGCCTGCTCTAAAGGGTAAAACGACCACTGCCAGGAGTGGAACAGGCAGTCATGTACACAATCACACAACACTATTGCTAGGCAAGATGTACGTATGGTAGGGTTGCCACAGTTCAAATGACCAATGTGGGACATATGCCAGATGTCAGCAGGATGATACACACCCAGCCAGGATGAAAACCAGAACGTCAGTGTTTTACATAGATAAAAAGCTTAGTCTAGTAATGGTCGCAGGTGCGTGTTCCGTGTCCTGTAACATGTAGGTGGGTCAGATACAGAATAAGTGTGTTATGCAACTATGACATAAACTATAGGGAATATGTTTGTCCCAAAGTCACAGGACATTTGCTATGTTCACAAATATTTCGCAGGACACAACTGCACAAAGAGGGACTGTCCCTCGCAAAGTGGGATGGGAGGTAATCTTAACCTATGGCAGGTGTGTAATGTGACAGGTACAGACACAAACGTGCGGAGTCCAGGAAATACAGTATACACTGACAAATGCACAATGAAAGGCGTAGCGTGCCTGTCACCACCCCTGTCTGAGATATGTATAGATATATATATATATATATATATATATATATATATATATATATATATCTACAACCAGGAGGCTGAAAGACAGAAAGAACACAGTACTGGAACAGTAGAACCGCGAGCAATATGACGATAGTAAGGACATGTTGTCACCGCTGGCGGCGGTGCGGTCCACGTAGGAACCGTGTACAACTGTGGTTGTGAGTGATGTAGCCTGTATATGTGTGTGTTGAGGGTGCCATGTGTGTTCCCGTGTGACTAAAGTGTGTGTGTGTCTGCATAGTGTGTCTGTAGGTGGCAACTTGGAGGTAGATGATTACGGTAGGTGCGGGTATAGCTAGCTGTAGGCATGCGGTAAACACCTGTCCCACATTGGGGGGGACAGCCCCTCCTGGGCAGGTGTGTCCTGACATGAAACATTAGAAAGGGCAACTGTCCGTGAGTTTAGGACATTAGTATGTCCCACATAATATGCAATAGTTGCAGGAAATTCTCATGACTGTATGTAAGAAACGAAAATGTTACATGCAAACCGATAAGTAGTGAAGGACCAAGAACAATTGGTATGTAATGAGGATAAAAGTATGTGCTATCCTGTGTACTGACCATGGCCATATGTCAGCCTGTAAACACCACTGTGTGACCCGCAAGTATCCAACTATGGCCATATGAAAAGGTGGCAAGCCATGTGACAGAGGGTCTGACACCAACACCACTGCAATGACTGCAAATATCTGGGACAGACATACATGGGATAGCGTTCATTTACAAATATCCCTGCACATATTGCCGTACATCCGGAGGTATGGAAGTATCAACCGCACCTGCATACCATATAGAAACCAATAAACAATGGCCCAAAGTAAATTCCCATAACAGAAGTCTATTAAGTGATAGCACTGTAATTAGGAAAGGGGCCCACACACATATATATGGACTACGTAGAAATGCAAGCCCCACAAAACAGTATATGCTACGTACACCCGCCTACATCCCCCACACTGGAAACAATAGCAATACAGACCGTAACCACAGCCCAAACATCTAGTTAGTTAATTACATCTGCTGAACCCTTGACATACCTTGTGAGAGACACATTTAAAGGCTCCATGAAAAATTGTATCCGTCGTATAACGGAACAAACGGCAATGTTACAGGTGTTTGCAATAGTCCTTTAAAAGACGGGTTGGATGACAGGTACAGTCACAGGTAGAACCACATACTCAAGCCATCACACACAATCCACGGGGGACATGACCCCAAAATAGACTTGGCTCTACACAAAGCAGTTGCAATTACACACAACAAAACACAATACAGGCCGTCTCCCCAAAGGCAGGTCAAATAGCCAACGCCCAGGTGGAGAATTCAATTATACCCCACTGCTGCCGCGTAATTGGCGAATGGAGTAGCTGCACAGCTGAAGTGCACGTAATTAGTCACACCGGACCACCAATTGGCGGCAGTAAACCACATGTTGCAGGTATAGACGTAGATAAGGATGACTTGCCAGATATGCAAACTGTATGCTCATACCGTATAACAGTTGAAAGAGTGATACAGAAGAGTGAGATAGAGATGAAACACCAGAACGATATCAAGGTATGTAGAACACTAACTGTATGTATAGAATGTTCTGTATTACGTAATGTCAGTGTATGCATAGCCTGGTTTGCAGTAATTAAAAGTGTCCGCCATGCATAAAGTGGGGAATGGGATTTATGTAGTGATGTCTCGCTGATCGTACAAATGCTTGTAGAAGATGTGCATCCAGCAGTGGGCCACACGGTAAACAGCACAGACACTACAAGGGATGCAACATGATGGCGTTAAACAGAACAATGTCATACGACCCGCTGTCAGTGGCAGGTATGTCCAATAAGTATGGGCCATAGCAGGGGATAGTATATGTAGATATACTGTAACAGTACGCATGTGTATGGGCATATAACGTCAATGACATGTCTAAGGCGGACCCTCTGTGCAAGTATGCATTGAATTATGGGATACCATGTAAAACATGTGTAATGTATAGTACAGTAGATTGATACGTCAGATATGTTACACAGGAGAAGAGGCATATGAGGCATAACAAAGATATCATATAGTGATGTGAGTAGTATGTAATTAAGATATGTATAAACAGTTATGATGAAATAACTATGTACTCCACTCTGTGCAATTGCAAAGGATGCAAACATTACTCCCATACTAGAATAGCAGAAGAGAGATGTGACAGACAAACATGAACATGATTGGCGTGTACAATAACAGTATACATATGGCCCTTAGTCACGGGACATTGTAATAGCGTGACAGCCAATCTAACTGGAAGGGCTATACCAGTAACCATGCACAAAGGACATGTAATAGCTCCACAGGTTCATAGTGGGGTACCATGCAGTCTGGCAAGTCAATGTGTAGCAACAACTACAGTGTGCACACCAGTGGCACCTCTCTAGAGTAGTGTCCTGTGAACAGAAGAGCCATGTGTAACCTGCATCACTGCACAGTACAGCCACTGCAGTGATCCCTGGCATACATGTGTCCACCATCCACCAAGCGAGGTATCACATGAACACTGCTACTGACTATCCATGCATGATGTACATAGAAGTCATGTCCCAAAGCATGGTGAGTGTCCGGTCTGGGAGTGCAACCCCCAAGCACATGCCACACACTGTCACGTGTGTGCACATATCCATGAGCATCATGGTCATAGTGGCTATTGTGTATGTTGTGTATGCGGAGTATATCCATAAACATATTTGCAGACATGGGCCCTGTCTTTGCAGCAGATGTCACCCCTGAGTATGTAGTCTGCAAATGTGTACAGATGTGGTGTCTGTACATAAGCCGCATACTTTAACAGTTGTAGCTCAATAAACATCATGGCATTTTAATGTTGGGTTATGTAAAGCTGTTGTGTAAGGTACACCCTACGTGGGGTGTTGTACCCATGGATGTGTGTATACGTCCGGTGTTCAGAGGTACAATGGGTGCCTATGTACCAGCTACACACCCAGTACAGACATGTGTGGACACATAGAAGGATATCCATGCCACAGTGGCAATGTGGTAATCACAGGAGTGTGTGTGACATATATGTGTCTTACAAACATGTACAATGCAACATGTATGTAGGGGACTAACACCTATGTGATAACCAGTGGGTAGATGGTGTACTGCAAAGGTGATATTCACACCAAGTGTCATGCAGGTAGAGGCCATGATGTTCATATCGGTATCTGTCACAGTGACACCCATATGGATGGGGTCTGTATCAGCTGGTGGATCAACAATGGCACTGAGTATGCAGTGGTTTGTAAAGCTAGGCAGGGAAGTCCCCTCAGTGGTAGCCTGTACCTCAGGGAAGCATATACTGAACATGAGGGCCCCATGACTGAGGACTGTGGTAAGCCAAGTGTAACTGGATTGCAGTATGTGATATGGTATGCCACCCTCAGTGTGTGTGTCCCATCCATTAGCCACATTGCATAACATCCGGAGACATATGTTGTGATGTGCAGGTGGATGTGTATGTAGTCAAGACCAGAATGGAGAACGGTGCTGAATGGCAGCAAGAGGACAATGCAGGCTGTGTGGACACCCGTGTCGTCATCAACTACTCTGGCGACTGTAGGACAGGTGTTCAACAGGTGTAGGAGGCATGCTGTGGCCCCAACAAGACCAACCCAGCTGGCATCAAAGGACTGGAGCACAACAAAGACTCAATGACTGATGTCCATGATGATGTGTCCTATAGCCATGCATAACAGTCCAGTGAGGTGTGTAGGGCAATAGTCCCAGTCGTGCAGTGAGGCACCACCTGTGTGGAGTGTTACTGTCGCTGTGTGCCAGTCAGGGGCCACAATGTCTGGTACAAGGCTATTATTGAATATGGTGTTCCAGTGGGGAGACATGCTGCTCAGAGTTCTGTGGACATCACAGCCTGGGATATTGCAGGGTGACAAGGGGCCTGTGTCCTAAGACATATAGAATGCAGGTCAGTAATGTGTAGTTGTGACTGCAGGTACACCGCAATGTACCTGCAAGGAATGTGGCCATGCAGGGAGTGAGAGGGTGTAATGTTAGCAAAGAAGCCATCAGACAGCATGTTGCCAACATCAACTGTTACTGTCATGTTCCAGAGTGACAGTTGTATGTGTGAGCAGATGTGGGTATTGCATATGACTACTGACATACCACCATAATGTCTTGTGGTACATCTTGGAATGTGTTGCAGTAATGTGTATGTAGCTAGTTATGGAGTATGGGATGAGGGATCCTGTGGCCCTACCGAGCCTGACCAGTGAGTCACCCCACCCATGGGAATGCACAGCACTGTGTAACAGCCCCCACCTGTTGCTGTAAAGTATGTCCATGGGACTGCACCCCCAGAGTGTCGTCTGTAATCTGGTGTGTACCATAATGGCTCTGTGTGGAATAGCATGAACCACATTGTCGTGTACGTGCTATTGAAGTGCACTGGGGTATGTCTCAGCATTTGCATGTGCATTGTCCACCTGCACGTGTGTCACGACAACAACTACCGCTGTCATACGACATCTGTAGTTGGTGTTGTAGTACTCATCTACTGTGTATGCCGTGAACTGTGTGGTGCCGTTATGTGGCTAACAAGGGTGGGTAGCAGATGTTCGGATTCCACCAATGAGGGGATAACCCCAGGTGTGGAACAGCAGTCACATGTTGGTAGTGTCCATGTCAAGGATACTGTTGGTCTTGCAGGTGGTGTATGGGTTGAACCAGCTGAGCGGAGGTTATGACTCACGCACAGTGTACGACTAATGTGTCAGTACATGTGCAGCTATCGCAGTTAAGTGTGGGTTATTGTCAGTCTCACATTAGTAGCAGAAGTAGTTCCGGATACAGTTATATGCACGTGGAGCACCTGTGATGCATTGTGCGAAGTAACCAGCCGGGATGTGTGTACAACATAGTGGAATATGGGGACAACTCAGCTGTGGGTGTGCCAGTCCAGGTACGTGCCTGAGAGGTACGGTCTGTCTATAACCAGTCATTGCAGGTGTACTCTGCAGAGCCAAGAGGCAGGTCCCAGTCACTGCAGAGATATTGCAGTGGTGCACTATCAGGTGTGCCTTGCCTGCGTGCGTCACAGAGGATGATGTCAAGCATTGCGTGACATGACCAAATGCTTCGCTAGCCAGTTCCCGTTCTGGTGGTGACTGTTATTGGACACTGTGCAAGACAGGCAGTATAAAAGCAGCAAGAATCCAACATGTGATCCGTACTCCCAGGACTGACAGGTGCAGGTCTACTGTGCCACAGCATCATGTTGTTTGGCCGGGTCTGTCTAAGTGAACGGATACTAGATGCCTGTGGAATGACAGCAGAAGCATGAACAACTGTTGGGAGTGACACAGTCATTTGTAGTACAGTGGTAACGGGTCCGGATGACCGCAAAATGCTTCCCAGGGCGTGGACCATACCATCAGGGCGACAACACTGGTGGGCTATTGCATGTCCCTGCACACGTAGTCTGTGCCCTGAGTGACACCTTCAGTCACACAAACATGGGAGATGAGTCACATCATACCTGCTGTCTTGTGGCATGTGTGCATAGGTTATGTTGCAGAACCAGTTACTGGACAGCAGGATGTAAATGACTATCACCTTGTGTAGTCTGCTGAGTGGAACAGCAGTGTGACTGCCGACAGTCACCCAAGACAGGTGTGTTGTGTATGTTATGACTCCCTATTGGCTGTATGTGATGGCACATGTGTCTGTTGGCTATAGGTTGGTGTGGTTGTGTTTGGCGATGTGGGCTGTCATTGGTGCCCACACAGAGTATGGAGGTGTACTGTACAAGGTGTCTCCATATGTGTGGCCTGTGGTGGGGATCATGTGGGACTATGTGATGTGTAGGGTGCGTTGCCAATGTTGCACAACCCCACATGACTGTCAGGTGCAGTCAGGGTTGGTGACAGTATAACCCCCAGCAGGGCTGCATATGTGCATCCCCCACAGGCTGTACTGTTGTATGTTGGGAGGTGTGTGTTGACTGTGTACATGAGAATAGCTCTATTGCCACATGTACAACATAGTCATCATAGTGACAGGCAATAGCACTGTTACGTGCCAGTTGGACATGCCTGTATATAAGTGGTACGTGGCACGTGGACAGGCCGTAGAAACCACCATGTCTCACGAGGTATGTGAGTGATGTGTGTACGACAGCTGTTGTACAGCTATCAAGCTAGACATGTATGGACAGACAGTGTACCTGTGAGGACTGGTGTGAAATAGGTGCTAAACTAAGCTGTAGCTCATAACGTGCCAAGAAGCTCTGAACAAGTGCTGAGCATGCCCATACATTACAGATAGGGTGTTGTATAATATCAACCCACAAGTGTTGACAACAATCATGATTGGTGGCACCGCATCAGAACACTGCCGGGTATGGTCTGCAGGTCCATGAACCATTATCAATGTAGATGTTAGCAGTACAGATGTACAAGACAGTATGGATGTTTGGCTACAGATGCCTGTGTATGTCACAGGAGTGTTCTACTAGTGGCCTGTTGACAGACTCACAACTACCAAAGGTGCTACAGTGACATGTGCATATCACACAGTGTCAGCTACAGTAAACCAGGGTTGATGTGTTGTACCCCACCTGCATTGTAGCCCATACCACACAGACAAATGTCAGCCATCTGTGTATGTGAGGATGTGAATGGCCATGACCTATGGGCAATTGTTGTCACAGTGTTGTGAACAACATACAGAATGGGCTGTGTGTGTGATGTGTGTGACATATGTGCACATTCTGGTGGATGATATCAGCAATGACACCACTAGGGGAATACCCCCGTACCCATTAAGAAACACCTAGGCTGTGGTCAACAGTATGGACACTGTGTTAGGGATGGTGTAGTGTAGTACACCTCCCTAAGCTGGAGACAACTCCCTGGCCCTTTAGGTAGTCATCCGAGGTACCCATGACATGACAAGGTGGTATCCATAAGCACGGAGATCATTGGACAGGCATACACAGCACCCGTGTGACCAATATTGGAATACACATCACCCTCCAGGGGTAGGACCCATGCGTGGATGGCCGCTACCAGCCTCCACAATACTCACCTCCAGTATGCAGCATGCTATCCACCTTGCGTACAAACATATGCCACACTATGCTGTTAGACATGCTATATGTCCATAGCCTGATCTGAAAGACATACGTCATGGACAACCACCTTCCTATGACTAGGATGGCCACATGCTGGACAGATCCCTGTGCCATACCTGTGACATACTCCCACAATACCATGCAGCCCTGTCCACATAGCTGCACATATCATCTCTGGCATACATGGTGTGACGGCCGTATGGTAGATGTAGTATCATCTATCTGGATCAGTAATGTGTCACTGATGCCCCTCGTGGTGGCGTAATGGGTGTTGGATACAGCTAGGAAACCCAGCCCATACATGCTATAGCCGATAACCTTACCTGCGAATGACGTCCGACTAGCCATTGTCCCATGTCTATCATATGTGCAACACAGGAGATCCGTGGCAGGATGTTGAACAGCTGTACAGTGCAGTGTAGATGTCTATGGGAAAACAGGTGCATGTACAGGTTTCCTTGCGTACTTGGTGCATTGTCACTACCCAAGTCCAGTAAGGCTGTGTCTGTGTTGATGTGTGACATATCCACAGCATCAAGGTCAACAGCATTACCATGGATACATCAGACATGAATAGATAGGTAAGAACACCAGTGCAGGCAAACAGACATGCCCACATGGAGATTGACGTCACATGCAGTAGGAACTCTAATGAGGTGACACACATATATGGGGATGATATCCAATGCAAAGTGTTACATGTGTGTGACACATACATGCCAGTCGTGTTAGTGTCATCTTGATTTGCAAATATAACTGCGAATGTACTAGAATGTATGTGCAGCAGTATCACTGTACATGTCTGTAAATGTGACCTGTTACCTTCATCATGTCTTACAGATAATGCCGCGTACACGCCTACCAGCATATAGCCGACAGGAGGATGATGTCATAATCCTGTACCTCCATGAGAACTATGAGGTGTTATTTAGCCACTTGCCACTGCATGCACAGCAGCGGGATGACCTCTGGCAGGATCTTTGCAGGAGGGTCAACGAAGTGGGCGGCCACAACCGCACCTACCAGCAGGTGTGCAGACACTGCATGGACCTGATAAGTCATGCAAAACAGTGTGCCACTGCAATCGCCAGGGAACATGGTGGAACGGGTGGTGGGCCACCAACCCAGCCTCCACTCACACAAACAGAGGAGCTACTGGCCAGTCTGGGAACACCCTCGGAACAGCTCCCACAAACACTAGCTGCCATCGTGGAGGTGGGTGTCTCCCAACCAATGAGCCTGCAGTTCCCTGGTAAGTCAGTACTGAACATATGGCCAGTATATCCCATGTACGTGCATGTGTCAGTGTACATCATGTAATGTAACAACATATGCAAGGTATGTGGACACACATGCTTTATGATACCCTGTGTATGCACCATACCTCTGAACTGTACGGGTATTTGCAGGCTGTCCAGATGTCTGCCTCATATTGTAGGTGTGTTCCCCCTTAATATCTGTCCCTTTCTGGCAAATAGCTAAGAAATGGAGTCATTAAATGATGACATACAGTTGTGTTTACGACTGCACATTCCGTGTCAAACTCATATGCATGCAAACCTATTGGTCTAGCAAATTTCTAAGTTAGTAAGAGCAATATGTCACAGTTGTCCCTATATGTCCCCCATCATAGTAGGCTTTGTCCACATTTATTGTTCTAAGAGGTTGAGAGGTATGGTATGCACACATGTGCTGACAGTATGCTATTGTACAGGTGAATGTGTTAACCTGCACTGTGCACCCTGTGGCTGTCATACAGTCATGGATAATGTTCATACTGCTGTGTCACCCTATACACGTACCTCTGGCGTGCCGCATAGACAAGAGTCCGTTGCAGGTGAGACTATCATCGGTATCAGGCATGTCAAAGCATAGATCTATTCTCCATGTGGCCAGTTAATACATGGATATACAGGTCGCATCACACATCATCCACACAGGCCACCCATGTGCAATATATACAACTGAAATGATACACAGACATGAAACTACAGTATCTGTCATTGCTACATGTGTGTCCTGCTGTGCATACAATGGTGGAGTTGTTCTACAATGGAGATATATGTACTATACAGTGGAACAAAATGTGTGGTACACAAACCAGTACCACACAGTGAGCAGTGATATGGGCAGACCACAGGCATCACCAATGTGTTACATGCCCCTGCAATGGTTTCACACATTGTGATGTTCCATCTGACATGTCTGAGACACGTAGTGTTTTGGTTGCAATATTGTCACAATTTCCCATAACCCATACCCCACATACCACACATGCACCTGTTGTCTGCATAGCCCTGTGGATGGTGACATAACCAACATCTATGGGTGTATGTCATATGGGACAACACAGACATGTGTGATAGACGGCCATCACATACATGACCAACACATGTGCACACATGGCCATGGGGGATGTCCAGAGACATGTAACCACACAGAAGATGGGATGTGGATACACCCTGTCCCACTTTGTCCACACGTGGTCCAAGTACAGCCATACTAGACCGATTGTACAGGTGATGTGGTATGCTGCACATCATAAATGCCTGTGCACAGCTAGTGGAGGTGTCAGTGACATGTACCTCATAAGATGTGTTGAGCATGATGTCTGTGTCATAGCATGACAGTAGTCACCTTCACAGATTCCACTGACAGTGACACCAGGCCACAGAAACTGTACTATTCCCCCCTGCCGTAGGACATCACTGTTAGCTGTGCACCTTGTGTGCGTGGTACATCAATGTCATGTGTGAAATGGTGACGCGATAGGTCCGCTATGTGTGGACATGGTTGCCAGGCAGCTAACACTTAAAATAGCTTTAAACTGCTACTAACAATCAGAAAAGGCTATCGCACTTTAGTGTGTAGCCTACAAAAGTTAAACAAATTATTTAAACAAAAATCGACTTTTTAAAAGTGCAGGCAGTCAAATAAGTACAATATGTTAAAAAAAAAAACAAGCTTTTAAATCACAATAAACACAGGAGTGTCATATGTATGTCCTCCAGTGACCTGTGACATGACACAGCATGGTTGGGTGTGTATACACCTCACCATCATAGGTCACAATCCACAGGTATGTCATGGGTATGCATGCAGGTCTTGACATGCACTGTTTAGCAATATAGACGCCTCATGATGCCATGCGATGGCACAGTGTCTGTACATCACACTGTACAGCAATGTAGATAGCTCAGTCCCCTACCATGCCCATGCACATTTGCTCAACATGCATTCTATCTGTAGGGCATATGGACAACACCGCAATGTGATACCCAGTACGATGCTGTACATGTGTCAGGACACCATTGTGTCAGGCATGCATGCATGTTAATGCACACATCAGCAGATTACATGTCAAGGTCACGTCAGCCATGTGTACTGTTATCCTGTTCTGGTCCACATGGTGTATCACCGGGATGAATGCATACTACCATGATCATGTGAATTGCATGGATAATGATATGACACCTGCCTGCTGTAGTGTGCATTCCAGGGGGTATGCTTACAAACACTATTGATGTCTGAGCTGCATGCTGTCAGCTGTATCACAAGCATGCTGCATGCCATCTGTCATCTCACATGCATGGTGTGTCAGTGTGTGTGTGTGTGTGTGTGTGTGTGTGTGTGTGTGTGTGTGTGTGTGTGTGTGTGTGTGTGTGTGTGTGTGTGTGTGTCAGTGTGTGTGTGTCTATCGCAATTTAGAGTCTTTCTTTGCATTCACAGGTGATGTAGGTGCGTTACCCTCCTGCGGTCCATCTGATAGTGTCCCCACAGATGTTAGCAGTGATGAACATATGCACGAGGTACAGGCAGGGATGTCAGGGATCTGTGCCAATGGTTGCCATCCAAGCTATGTCCCCCTCTTCCCCGCACACAGTTCAGCTGTCAACACATACCGCATCTACAGTGGCCATAGAGGAAGGACAGCCAGCATTTGTTAGTGTTGAGCAGGAACATGTGGTGGCTACAGAAGGTGTGTCTCCACACCATGGTGGCAGTATACTGACTGCAGATGCCACACAGGCATGTGGCTGGTGCTGCTTGTAGGAGGACCACTGGCAGACATGCACTTGCAGGACATAGCGCAGCAGCTGGGATCACCAGATACATGTTCCAGACTGTAATGGCAGCACAGGCATGTGACAAACGGCAGAACAGAGAAGTACAGAGGCTGCAGAGGGCTGCTATCCGTACCCTAAACAACAACATCCAGGCATTGGCAGGTGCTCAACAGCAGCTTGCTGATGTTCTGGACAGGCGATTGGGTGACATGGCCAGAATCCTCGACCGTGGCATGGCAATCCGCGAGCGTGAGCTGTCTGTGCTGGAACATCTGGTAGGGGTGAGGCATAGGATACATGGACATAGGCCAGCTACACCACCTAGTGCAGGTCAACGTGAGTGTGCCACCTCACATGGCTGCTCCCATAGTGCCGGTAGCAGTAGCAGTGCAGCTGGTGCTGCAATGTCCACACCAGGTCATAACAGGCCACGTGAATGTGGCCCTGGACGTTCCCAGTGGGGACACGGTTCCAGTGGCTATGTGTCGCCAGACAGTAGCCATTCTGTTCCTCTGCCTGGTAGTGCCTGTGCAACCCCTGGCAGGCACAGGACACGTGGCCGTGTCTGGTCACAGTGAGCTGTACAACCTGGTCTGTACAATCTGGAGCTGTCCATAATACCCTTGTGTAGGCCTCACAAATGACAGAACTGTGTGGACACATACACACACACAGCAAACACAACTGTAAGGCTCCACAACACCCACATGCATACGGAACAGACATGTCCATTCAAATCACTGGCCCTTACCCACACACATGATGTCATCCATTGGTGCAGCCTATGCCCCTGGCAAACAGTATCACCCTGTGCATATGATGAAGCCTGTGCTGCATCCCTGTCATCCACACCATCGGTGCAGGGATATGCTCATATGGTCTGATGCACAGGGTGAACAGAATAGTGAGAGGTGTATCTAACATTACTTGTGTATGCATATTGTGGGATGTGTATGTTGTATTGGTCTTGTGTGAATTCTGAGAGGTGTATCTAACATTACTTGTGTATGCATATTGAGGGATGTGTATGTTGCATTGGATGTGTGTGAATACTGAGAGATGTGTATGTGACATCAGTGGTGTACTGTCAACATGCACCAGTCATACCATGTAGTCCAGGTACAGCATGCATTGTGATATGTTCACAGTATGTGTCTCGGTTACAACAGTAACAGCATGTTGGTAATGATGCCCTGGTTCCCTCTTATGGTGTACTGGCATGTGCCTACAAGTAGCAGTGTTTGCAGTCCCCCATGTGTAATTGTGGAGTACTCACAGGCACGTATGGCAATATCATCATGCTAAACATACCCTCAACCTGACTGTTGGACAGTCGAACATGACACAGATGTCCGCACATATACTGCCCCTGAAGCATGTGGTCAGTTGAACAGGCTACACCAGACAGAGATGTGACATACATACTGGGAAACATTACAGGTATGTTGACATGGTGCAGGGGTTGTACACAGCGGTCTGGCCAATGATGACGTTAGAGGCCACCTGATAGCATGAGGCCACACTGTGTAGCGGTAATACCCTGTCACAGTACAGGAACATGGCCACATTCACGGGGTCTACAGCACTATAACGCACACCCCATAGTGTTGAGGTGTGGACCCTTGCCTATGTGGTCATCACCCTCGCAGTACTTTGCACCCACATGACGTGGCACAGAGAAGGGACATGCACAGGTAGCCAGTATGGCTGGGACTGATGGCATCAGCAGGGTAGTAGACTGCATCACCATGAGGGGTTAGTGATCCTGTTTCCACAGTATGGTAGCATACACCCTCACACCAAGCACCAGACAGCCATACATACATACACACACACACACACACACACACACACACACACACACACACACACACACACACACACACACACTGTAGTGACCAGATATGTGTGTACGGATAGCTTATGTGTGTGATGCACCACACCTGCCGACGTCATGCTTTCCACATTGCAGTATGTACAGATCTCTACAATGGTGTACAGGGATGTGTTACATCTGGGACATAGTCCCCACCTTATGTGGCATGTGTGGTCACACAAGCGGACACACATGGCAGTGCTGGGAATGATACACCTGCCATATGATGAGCCGTTTGCTAGACATGCAGCGGTAATGTCCACAGTATATGTACCAACGCTATGTCTGGAAATTGTGTGGCTATATGCACATGGGAGGATGTCAGTGATACAGGTGTCACGTGACATACAGTTGGTTACACCTGACCGCTGTGTATGCGTTAAGTCATCACCATCAAGTAACAGTGACATAGCGTACTGTTTGCACATGGCATGGTAGGATGGCGTGTGACACACCTGTGAGCCATCCACGGCACACATACATCTACACAGGTGGATCACCACTTTATGTACACACATCCCTCCATACATGATGTACAGCCAACCGTACTGTCTGTATGTCACCATATACAGGTGTCAATGATGGGACTGCATTGCGACTGCATGTTGTAGTTAGGCACAGCTGTGTTATGGACATCGGCCACTGCACATGCATGATTGCTGCATGCACAGTACAGATTGTACATGTGCGTTGGTCCTACATGTGTCTTATGTAGCCATGTTTGTATGCATTGCTATTGGTGGACATGTGTGTTGACATACATAACACATGGACTGTGGTATGATATCACGGGTGTCATGGGCGACTACTACAGGGGAATGTGTCCTCCGTCAACATTGCTACCTCCTGTACTGTGAGCATTCAACAGACATGGACCCACCTTCCATTTGCGTGTGTATGATTGCTTAGGCCACTGTTCTGCACGGTGGACAGCAAAGGCTTAGCTATGTACATATGTGTTGTGTGTGTGGTGCAGGCACACATCCACTACAATCACATGTTTGACATATCCAAACATGTGTGTTCGTTGGTGTACAGAAACACTCATCTGTCACAGCTGTGTAAGACCCGGGGCCCCTGGTATGTCTTGAGCTGACCTTGTCATGTATAGTGGTATACTTGCAATGCATAAAACCTGTTGGAACCCTGTCAGTACATGTGTACTCTGCACAGTTGCTGTAGACCTCTGTACAGTCCACTGGTCATGTGTCACATGGTGTTGTGGTAATGTATGGCTGTGTATTGCTGCAGCAATGACATGGTGATGTCTCAAGGGCTACAGTGTAGACTGCGGTGTGTACGTCTGGGATCTGCACCTGTGACAGCTGTGATGGCAGCTGAGAGTGTACTGGTCACTGCATGGTGTGACCGCTCTGTGTGTGGCGACAGTGTCTAGACTCCGTCTGCATGTAAGATGGCCCTTTGCAACTGCTAAGTGTGTGAGCATGCCCAGTACGCTGTTGTGTAGATGGACACACATGACAGTCCAAACTGAGCCCTTGCGAGTTGAGACTCCGTCTGCATGCAAGACGGCCCTTTGCAACTGCTAAGTGTGTGAGCCTGCCCAGTACGCTGTTGTGTAGATGGACACACATGACAGTCCAAACTGAGCCCTTGCGAGTTGAGACTCCATCTGCATGCAAGATGGCCCTTTCCAACTGCTGTGTGAGCATGCCCAGTACGCTGTTGTGTAGATGGACACACATGACAGTCCAAACTGAGCCCTTGTGAGTTGAGACTCCGTCTGCATGCAAGACGGCCCTTTGCAATTGCTAAGTGTGTGAGCATGCCCAGTACACTGTTTTGTAGATGGACACACATGACAGTCCAAACTGAGCCCTTTTAAGTTGAGACTCCGTCTGCATGCAAGACGGCCCTTTGCAACTGCTAAGTGTGTTAGCATGCCCAGTACACCGTTGTGTAGATCGACACACAGTACAATCCAAACGGACGTGTATTAGTAAGAGTGTGGCCATGCCCAGTGACACCTTGTGTCAGTGATGTCCTTCTGTGCATGGCCGTTGACATCCTGTATAGCCATGGTGGTTATCCAGGCAACAGATGTCCATTTTCAATGTCACGATGGATGCCTACTGAGTATACACTGGTCGACTATCTTGAAGGGTGTACTGTCTGTGGCGCATCCCGTGACTATGCCATATTGTTGTGATGCACCATAAATCTTACGTTGCCCTGATCACACCACTGCCGTGTGTTTGTCTACGTGTACCGTGGGACAGTAATATGTCTGTATGCTTTCAGACTGATCACTCTCTATACAATCCCTGTCGGCGTCCTTGTCACTGTGGATGAAGACACACGCCTAGAAGCATGCCTCTGGGATGGCTGTATTTACTAATCTCGGTAGCGCGTTCTGTAAATGCATCATGCTGTAGTGTGACAGGGTAGTTAGGTGTATGTTCGACTCCCAGCCCTGCCAAGTGTGTGTGTGTGTGTGTATTTGCACGCTTGCTCCCGTCTGCCTGGGGACTCAGTCTTGCTTTTAGATGCCTCACACCACAGAAATTTCCTACCGATGTCTTTGCCTTTGCAGATGATGACACACACCTAGATGTCTGCCTCTGGGACTGCTGTGCTTAGTAATCTCGGTAGCACGTTCTTTAAATGCATCATGCTGTAGTGTGTTAGGGTAGTTAGGTGTATATTTGACTCCCAGCCCTGCCAAGAGTGTGTGTGTTTGCGTGCATGCTCTCGTCTGCCTGGGGACTCAGTCTTGCTTTTAGATGCCTCCCACCACAGAAATTTTCTACTGACGTCTTTGCCTTTGCAGATGATGACACGCACCTAGATGTCTACCTCTGGGACTGCTGTGCTTAGTAATCTCTGTAGCGCATTCTGAAAATGCATCATGCTGTATTGTGTTAGGGTAGTTAGGTGTATGTTCGACTCCCAGCCCTGCCAAGTGTGTGTGTGTGTGTTTGCGCGCATGCTCCCTAATGCCTGGGGACTCAGTCTTGCTTTTAGATGCCTCACACCACAGAAATTTCCTACCGACTTCTTTGCCTTTGCGGATGATGACACGCACCTAGGTGTCTACCTCTGGCAGTGCTGTGCTTAGTAATCTCAGTAGCACGTTCTGTAAATGCATCATGCTGTAGTGTGTTAGGGTAGTTAGGTGTATGTTTGACTCCCAGCCCTGCTAAGTGTCTGAGTGTGTGTTTGCGTGCATACTCCCGTCCGCCTGGGGACTCAGTTTTGCTTTTAGACGCCTCACACCACAGAAATTTCCTACCGACGTCTTTGCCTTTGTGTATGATGGTACATGCCTAGATATCTGCCTCTGGGACTGCTGTGCTTAGTAATCTCGGTAGCGAGTTCCGCAAATGCATCATGCTGTAGTGTGTTAGGGTAGTTAGGTGTATGTTCGACTCCCAGCCCTGCCAAGTGTGTGTGTGTGTGTGTGTGTGTGTGTGTGTGTGTGTGTGTGTGTGTGTGTGTGTGTGTGTGTGTGTGTGTGTGTTTGCGTGCATGCTCCCATCCGCCTGGGGACTCAGTCTTGCTTTTAGATGCCTCACACCACAGAAATTTCCTACCAACGTCTTTGCCTTTGCGGATGATGATACGCACCTAGATGTATGCCTCTGGGACTGCTGTGCTTAGTAATCTCGGTAGCGCATTTTGTAAATGCGTCATGCTGTAGTGTGTTAGGGCAGTTAGGTGTATGTTCGACTCCCAGCCCTGCCAAGTGTGTGTGTGTGTTTGCGCGCATGCTCCCATCCACCTGGGGACTCAGTCTTGCTTTTAGACGCCTCACACCACAGAAATTTCCTACTGACGTCTTTGCTTTTGTGGATAATGACATGCACCTAGATGTCTGCCTCTGGGACTGCTGTGCTTAGTAATCTTGGTAGCGTGCTCTGTAAATGCATCGTGCTGTAGTGTGACAGGGTAGTTAGGTGTATGTTCGACCCCCAGTCCTGCCAACTGTGTGTGTGTGTGTGTGTGTTTCCAGCTGCATGACAACAGTACATTGCTTTTACAGTATTCACTCTCCATAACATCCGTGCGGCATCTTTGCCTTTGATGCTGCTGTCTGCAGGCTAGACGTATGCCTGTGTAAATCATGTGATCCACTAATCACGGCAGCATGTTCTGTAACTGCGTAATGCTGTCGTGTGGTACAGTGGTTAAGTTTGTGCTTTGCTCCCAACCCTGCCATGTGTGTTGTGTGTGTGTGTGTGTGTGTGTGTGTGTGTGTGTGTGTGTGTGTGTGTGTGTGTGTGTGTGTGTGTGTGTGTGTGTATCTATATATATATATATATATATATATATATATATATATATATATATATATATATATATATATAGCTATATATCTATATATATATATATATATATATATATATATATATATATATATATATATATATATATATGTATATTATATATAGATATGTATGTTGGGATTATCACTCTTGAATGTGCTGCATTATCTGTATGTGAGAACCTTGGATGTATGTACATCTGCTATGGCTCTGTGATAGTGCACATACTGTGTGCTGCAGTGATCATGGGTTATACTTGTGTAGTGACCGGTTATTGTGTTGCTGGGTATTACACAGGCATTGGAAACAATGTTAGTACAGCACCTTTGAATGGTCGTATGCGCATCTCGGCAACAGTCAGCAGTGGTTATTACACTGGAGTGTGAGTATGGCACATATCCGTCTGTAGTAACAGACAATTCTATGCACCTCAGGTTAACATTACAGACTCACGTTTATCCACAGGTTGCGGTACAGATCCCAGGACTGTATGTGTATACATTGACAGGTGCAGGACTGGGTTGTGTTGGATGCATGAAGGGGTGTCCATAGCCAGTAATGGGGATCTCTACAGCCTGGCAGGTACGGTCTGTGACTGTCCCACAACCTCCTGTATATGGCTGACACATGCTATACCTGTGTATATGCAGACACACACACTTACCACAAACAGCTACGGCTATCACATACACAAACACATTGCACCACCATTGGGCCATGCAATAACCATTGTCACTCACACACACACACCTACGTGTACATTGGATGGCTCAATGACAGTTCTGGAAATGTTAACACCACACCCTGCGCATATGATGTCACCTGCGCCACCACCTGTGATGTGTAACATTGATGCAGGATCTGACTAACCTGGTGCTGATGCACATGGTGGCTTTATTCCACTGTACTGATGTTAGCATGCTGTTAACACAGAGTGAGTTACTTCCTGGTGTATATCAGCAGGCATGATGCATTGCAGCTATGCCCATCACTGTAGCATAGTTTACAGCACTGTTAATTCTGATGATGTATTCTCCATCCATGTGCCATTTCACTGATGTGTGTAGTATTGGCAGCATATGTGTCTGAGTGTGTGGTATGTGTGTGATCTGTGTAGTACACATGTATACATGCTTACAAACGCATACACGACATTACACAGGCTTCACCATTCATACACTAGCTTACTCGTTCTTCCACACTCCACACGTGCACAAACACGTGCGCACACATGCTTACTCGGGCTTACTGGCGCACACGGGTGCAGACACACTGTGGGCAGGTTTGCAGGTCACATCTAACTAAACCTACATTTTGTATGTATATTATACATATATGTCTTGTTTTGAAGCGCAGCGCGTTCTCGTGGTGCTGAGCTACGCTTCCACACCAGAGATCGGGGGAGGACAACTACTGGTTTATTGATATCCAATGGACAAAGCTGCCACTGGCCTTGGACTTAGACATTGGCATGCTTCTTCGACTGTATTCATACTGTATTTGCAGCTGCCATTGCTCCGTTTAGCAATGTGCAGAACGTTAGTCGCATAACATCCAGGTACATTTCTGCACATAACTCTGCTCTTGCAAGGACAGCTTACTGTTTCATGTATCGTGTAATTATATAATTTGCATAGCTTACACATACAAATGGGGTATGTTGCAAATCCCAACATTGTCCGTGCAATGTTCGTGTTACGGGCAGTCTTGCATGCCCCTACGGGTGTTTGTTGAATAGCCTGGCAGTCATCTTTCCTTGCTGTACTCTCACTCAATCCATATATGCCAGAGGCTTCATGTATCATGGCCTAGGCTTTGCTGTTTGCTATGTCTATTTGTGGTGTATGCATGACTGTGGGTCTGTCCCACTGTCATTACTGGTAAAGGTGATGCCCTATAGGTACTTCATGTAGACCGCTGTGTCATTTGACATGTCAGCACATATCTGCGGCCAATAATGAACTTCCTACTGCAGCACTTTTCATACCTTCTGAGTTATCTTGCGGTCGATAATGCTGTTTCCTCAGACATGTATCTGTTTCTGATCATACCTCTCAAACTTATAGAGCAAAACATCAGTACAAAGCTTAACATGATGGTGGGGGGGGGACAAATAGGGGAAGATTCTACATATTGCTCTTACAAACTTAGATAGTTGACAGTATAATAGGTTTTGCATTAGTATGACCTTTCTGAGGGATTTGGGGTCTTAAACTCATATGTTTGTCATTATTTATTGACGTCAGTTCTCAGGTATTTGGCAGACAGGTACAGATTGTAAGAGGAACACACCAAACATATGAGGCATACATCTGCACATTCGTACAGTTGCGAGGTATGTTTCTGATACTGGGAATCAATTTTCTTACACCAATACACACAATATATGGCGCCATCACAGGCCAGTTGCCATTACATTCCTATTGCAGGACACACCCACCCAGAGGGTTATATTCCTCACACAGGCCAACAGGTGCTTATCCACACTAATTATTCTGTCATGTACCTTATGTGTACGCCGGTATTTGCGCTTTCCATCAGTGGCAGAGCTCACATATGAGTATGGGGGACTGGACACTATATCGGTGACACTGCATGACACCCTGAGGGACACATGTCTTTTGAGTCTATTAACCTTCCACATTGACTTTCACAGGGCATACGTTGTCATTCACATTTGTGGAAATACATGCTTTTGACTTGTACATGTTTTGTCATTTGTCCTGACGTCTTTCTTCTCACCTGTCCACCTAGTATCACTAGTTCTGTACATTTATTTAGGACTGGTTACCTTCATACCTCTCACCTGTACACATTATGGGTAAATGCTCTGAGGTTTGACCTATGATTCTGTTACATTTGTCATGATAATGTGCCTTTCTGGTAGATTGCTGGCAAGGCATGACAGACTGTGCGGTTAGGCAATAATGACTGACATTTCTATTTCATGATTATTAACTCTCATAACATTCGTATTCCTGACTACGCAATTATTCTATCAATGTTCTGACTTTGTCTGTGGTATATTTAATATAGTCCCTATTTGTATTTCATGTACTATGCCTTAGTCCAGCTGTCTTATTCTGACATTATGGCAGGTATGGTTACCATCTTGGTCGTACGCATGTCCATCCATGATAATTGCCTACATGACACTGATATAGGTCCCTACGTCTTCCTCCAATGGTTTACACACTATCCAGTAGATGGGTTGCACCTTTTTGGAGAATATAGGCGTGTGCTATACCCACATAGGTATATTGATCACTCCCATGGGGCGTACCTAATAGATCTGTGCCAACCAACACCTAGGCCCATTTCTGCATACCCATGATTCCCATACCTGACACCCCTCTACAGTACCCATTAGACATGTTTAATGTGAGCGATAATAAAGTGTGAGGACACTTCTGAGCACTCCCCACTCTGCGGATATCAGGTCGTACGTCATACATTCTATCGACCCATGTGTTATTACCCTTACACCTGCTACTGTTGCATATACACCTATATCGTAGTTGCACTGGTGACATCTTTTGCATCAATGATGGTTTGCCCTTCATGCAGGATCAATTTTTGGGGTCCAGCAAAGGACACCTATATTCATGTTTAATGTGTAGAACTTGCAGGCCCTGTCACACTGGTACTTTCCGGGCAATGGCTTGGAAAGCAATGGTGTGTTCTCCTTTCATGCATGTCTGTCTGTCTATCCATAATAGCTATACTGTGACCTATTTATGTACATGTGTTATATGTACAGGGACATATGTTTGTTGTGTATATATCTATTCATGTATCGTGTGTGTATAGATATATATATGTACATATATACATATGTCTGTACATTCCTCATCTCATAATTTGCTTTGGTTTATGTCTGTGGATATATGTGTATATATATCTCCATATCATACCTTTCAACTGTACAGATTTCCGCTGCATGTACAGCTGTTTGCCTCTTATCTTTGGTCCGTTTTTCATAACCTTGTGTCTATCTGGCAAGTTAGTGGCATATCATTAAAGACTGACTCTGGTAAATAATGACAAACATTTCAGGTTATGACTTCATACCCTTCAGAGAATCCATGCTAGTGACACACCTGTTATTCTATCCACTTTCTATGTTTGTTAGGGCAATATCTGGGGATAGTCCCTAACTGTACCAGTTGTTTTCATGGCTTTGTCTGGTTTCGTACTTTACGGGGTTAACAGGTATGAGCCATGTACATAGAACGTGGGGAAAACAGCATTCATTTTCTATTCTGTGAGTGGATTACACATGCGCAGGTGCACTTGCATATCCTTATTGTGGGTTACATATATTTCATAGATAATTGTGCTTATGTGAACTTTCATAATTCTGACCATAACAGTTGCATATCTGTATTCCGGTTTACGGACTGCTGCGAAACACATGTTCTCCTTTACATATTTAAATGTGTGTACAGCACAAACGCATTCATTACACTTTCAAGTTATATGTGCAGTGGTCGTAGGTCAACCGGGACTGCATTCACGTTGGCCGGATGCCGGAACCACTATTCTATTGGTGTTCTCCCTCATTACTTAGCTACATCAACATACGCCTCACTGCTTCACCTACAACACAGGCATCCATTCTCCTGCTGGGAAAAACACGGTACTGCATATTACACATTCCCTATTGCCTACTGCTGTGGACTCCAGCTGCATTGTTAATTACTCTGAGGATATGCAGAACACCAAGGCATATAGTCCAGGCACATACAGGTCTTTGATTGTCAGGGTGTTCATGTAGTGATCTGGTTTTAGGCTTGTCCACCTGGTGAATGGAACTTCCCTGGCCAAGTTCAAATGTCAGACGAAGCATATGGACAGGGATTTCCTCCCTATTTTGAAGTTTTACCTGTGTTTATAGACACAGGTGTTTGGGCAACTGTCAGCAGCTTATTCTCTTGGCAATACATATTATGGGTGGGGTTGTTACAGTCCATACTCCACAGTGAGGGGTGTTCTCATTCACATTTGACTATTACCTGTATACAGTCATACGGGGATTATTATTTTGGACATGAAGTGACTATAGGTATGCAGTTGTACATTACACAAGTGTGAAGGGTTGTTACTGTAAATATGTACGGACCATACCTCTCAACCTCTTAGAGCACCAAACCTGTGCAAAACCTACATGATGGGGGGACAATTAGGGACACATTTTAACGATTGCTCTTACAAGCTTAGAACATTGATAGAATACTAGGTTTTGCATTAGTATGACTTTTCTGAAGGATGTGGAGTCTTAAACTCAGGATATTTCTCATTATTTAGTGATGTCAATCCTCAGCTATTTACCACACTGGTGCAGATTGTTGGAGGCACACAACAACAATATGGGGCAAACCTCTGGTCATTCTTAGGGTTGCTACCTTTTCAAATGCCCAAAGTGGGACATGTTCTGTAGAGATATCAGATTTTCCAAGACAACACATTCCTACAGCCATGCATAGTACAGAACTTAACCTTTTTTGCACATATAGTAGCTTATTCTAGTAACATTTGAATTGCTTATGCTACTTCACATAACATATAGAAGTTTCATGTATAAAATAACTGTTTTATGCAACTATTAAAGGAAATTAGGAAATAACTTTGTCCTAAACTCTCAGGACATTTGCTATGTCTTGATTTTTTTCACAGGACACAACTGCCTACAGAGGGACTGTTACTCGCAAAGTGGGACAGGTGGTAACCCTAGTCATTTTGCGAATATCCATACAGTTGAGTGGTATGGCACGGACCCCTGTAATACGCTGTTGTGTTCTGGCAAAGCAGTAGCTCAGCATTAAAGACTGCAGTTGGAACGTGCTGACAGATAGTTGGGTTTCAGATTTCATACTCCGGACATTAATGCCAATGTGCAAACTGTTATTCTATCAAATGGCTATGTTTCTAAGAGCTATCTTTAAAAATTGTCCCTGTTTTTGGACCTTTGTCACACTTGTATTCACAGCTCTGTCCAGGTATCTTGCTCACACAGGTTGACAGGTATGGTCGGTCATGCCTGCACACAGTCAGTGTCCCTCACATTTGATCAGGGTTGACCTGTTTATGTCTGTGTCTTCCTCACCCTCCTGCCGATTTTCACTTTGCAAATGTGTGCATTATATTCTTCCTCCTATTCATGTCTGGAAACGTGCATCACGGGAAGGTGTTTTATCCTGGGTGGTAGGTTATGCATGCCCACTTAGGGCTGGACAGTGTCATGGACCTCCACTGCACATTCTGACTTGTGTCCAGATATCTACAGGATTGGACATCATGTTGTCATACCCATTCTACTATTTACACAAGTTGGTAATCCCATGAGGGATATCCCAAAAATTGGACTAGACCAAAACAAGTTAGATAACGAAGATTTTTGTGGCTTTACGAAAATGTGCAGGGGATTTTACATGCAGGGGATACATGTTTTGCAATCCTGACACTGCCTAGGGTGACAATACCTACTACATATGTGTAGGGGTCAATGTGTGTAGCTGTGTCTGCAACAAACCAGTCGACCAAGTACGGCTGGATTTGGTGGACGTTCTGGTATGGAGGCAGGTTGTGTGTTGTGGAGGGTATGGTGGGTAGGCTATTATGCATCCAGGTGTGTTGCGTTTGTTATGGCCAGTTCCATCAAGACCCATCTGTGGGTATGTGATGGTGACGTATCTATACATTTGTCTCGCAAATTTCCATATTCATATGTTTGTGGGATTATGTTCTATACTATGGCCTGTCTGCTTGTCTTGCAGCTGTTTCTACATGTGGTTATGTTTCTTTCCACTTCACTCGCTGCCCCCTCATACACCTCCGGTTCACCTTTTCTGCATACGACACAGTATCGCCTTTGAGGAATTTACCATTAAACACCCACCCCTCACACACAAATTCATCACACCCCATAGAGCACTTCTTTGGTTGTTGGCCCATGACACGGCCAGAGTTACACATTGACTACCCTACATGTGTCGGGTACCTTTATGGTTGTGTGGACTACCCTGCCATGTTTCCTTTCCACATGCTATACTTCACACACATAGGTACATGCCCATACTTCACTTTCATTACTTGGTTGGTGTATCCGGGTACTACCCGTTCGACTGTGTCACATACATGTTCGGATTATACAGCTGCCCTCCGGATTTTTCCAGCCTGTTGTACTCATTGGTAGGATGGCACCTTTTCCTATGTCCAAGCTATTCCTTACATATGTCCGACTGTTGTGGACAATGCCTCCCCACAGTCGACGGTTGTGTTTCCACCTTTTCAATTGACCACAGTGTGACATAGGGTTACCATCTGTCCCACTTTGCGAGGGACAGTCCCTCTTTGGGTAGTTGTGTCCTGACATGTAATTGTAAACATGGCAAATGTCCTGAGATTTTAGGACAAAATTATTTCTTATATTTTATGTAATAGTTGCATAAAACAGTTATTCTGTATCTGAAATACCTAAATGTTATGGGAAACAGAATAAGCAACTAAAATGCTACAAGAATATGCTTTTATTTAGGCAAAACAGTTAAGTTCTGTCCTTTGTACTGGCTGTGGGTATGTGTCAGCCTGTAAAATCTGATGTCTGTACCAAACATGTCCCACTTTGGCCATTTGAAAAGGTGGCAACCCTAGTGTGACATTTGTGGTGAACACAGCATATTTTACAGGCCGACACATACCCACAGTCAGTTTGACAGATAGAGCTTACAATTCTTGCCTATATCTAAGCTTATTCTTGTAGCATTTCGGTGTCTTATTCTGTTTCTTATGACATTTATGTAATATACGTTCAGTGAAATATGTTTAATGCAACTATTACATGACGTCTACAAAATAATTATGTCCTATATTCTCTAAACATTTGCCAGTTTTACATGTTTGTGTCAGGACACATCTGCCCACAGAGGGACTGTCGCTCGCAAAGTGGGACAGGTGGTAATCTTGGTCGACGGTACGGATCATACTGTTCCTTTTGGCCTACATGTGTCCGTATTGTTATGGCTATTTATATGCTCCTTCTGTTTCGTTTACATGCTTATGCTATTTCCTATCACATTTGGTATGTGAAATACGGACATACCTTTTGTGTGTGACTATTACATGCCTTGTGGGATATGATTCAGACATACGGTCACTGCATATATCTACATTTCTCCTCATGTATTTTGTTATGGACACATCTGCACAGCTATGTTCCCTCCCTCACATTATGGGTCAGCTGGTGACCGTCTCCGTTGGACTGGATGTGCCTACTGACAGTGCGCTAACATATGATATGTTTCACTTCCACATGGTATAGCTATCAACACTACGTTGGACTATGGGCACACGGTTTTCATGTAATTTGTTCAAGGGTAGGGACCCATTATTCCCTACCGTGCATTTGTGTTTGATTCTTCATTTTCTGTTCACAGGGACTATGCTTTGCATACGTTTCAGTATCCATGGACACTGATAGGTGTGATTACTCTTGCTGGTGGAATATAATATTCAGCAGTTTAGGCTGCTCCTTGACAGCTGACATTGACACGCCTCCCTGCGCAACTTCAATACGCCCCTTGCACTCGCGCACATTTCCTATGCACGTGGCTGTGGCGGCTGCGTGCCTTCATTAATATGCATATGGCGCAACTACTCTATATATACACCGCACAGCCAGCGCAAGCCTTACGCCGGCCTTGCGCCGAGCTTCATGAATCTGGGGGGTGGTCTTTTAAACCAGAAAGTTGTAAGAGATGGACAAACTGTCCAAATGGTCAATAAACTACAATTTCTCGGCCAAGAACCCTCCTCTTGTGGTAGACAGGCTACCTAGTGCTTACCACTCCCACTGAAAAGCTAGAAGGCGTTCCTCCAACACAGAAAGGCTTGTGGGGCTCAGAAGCTTACCAACAGTCCTGGATACAGCAACACTGTATCTGGACTTGGCTAGTTACAGAAACGAGCACAAGTGCGGCTTTTAAACCAGAAAGTTGAAAGAGGTGGAAAAAACTGCCCAAACGGCCAATAGCTACAATTTCTGAGCCAGGAACCACTCCTCTTGTGGTAGATAGGCTACCTAATGCTTACCACTCCCACTGATAAGCTAGAAGGCTTCCATCCAACACAGAAAGGCTTGGGGGCTCAGGTCGTCAAATGTCATTTGGTGTGATGTGTGTTTATTGATAGGGACTGTAACAAACTGTAAAATTTATTTAAATATTAAATGATTGTCATATAATTTGTATTGATTCTTAACCAATGCTTTTATATTATCTCTAATTTGTTATAATTATTTAAACTGTAGATGTTTTTGTTTAATTTTGAAGATTGCAAAATTATTGTTTTTAAAATGTTTTGTAATAATTTGGATATTTTTCTCACCAGGCCTCCACTGAAAATAGGCTACTAACCAATCAGACTTCCCTGGTAATCAAATGACAATAAATAAAAAATGTTTTTAATGCCTCTCTTATCAGATAGGATGACACGATTATCATAAAATTGTGGAAAATACAAGGCAATTGGACCATATGGCCTTTTACTCCTTAACAGTGGATCTTACCTCCTTTTTCAGGAAACTGTAGGCCAGTCATGCCCGGGTTCAATTTGTGAGTACCCATCTGATTGTCTAACCTCTTTTTAAAGGAAGCGACCACATCACATTAATTATGAAGTAAAATTTGCTCAACAGAATGGGAAGTCTTCATTTGATGAAGTTTCATATCTCTAGTTCTAGTGTTCGTTGGACCATTGGATTTGTGAAGATATAAAAGGTCTTGAACTGATGGATCCTCGATGGCCTGAAAATCAAAGCAGAGATTTGCCCTTAAGAAGTCTAAAGCACACTGAACACAGGTGAGCCTGTAATGGTCTGAAAGGCAAGGCACAGATTGCCCCTAATGAGTCTGTAATATAATGAACACAGTAACAGAGTCATCAGCCTCTATTGGTAGCTCAAGTCTTTTAGGCCTGTGATCTTTTTTTATAGGAAATCTGTGGGGCTCTCCAGTTCCCTGATATGTTTAGTGAGATACACCACAAAGGGGGCATTGTATTCTATGATCAGTGCAGAATACTAAAACATAAGATCTTCTTGTCCAGTGTGCTCGTTCCCAATTCTCTGTGGTGGCATACTGTTTAAATTAGAATAAAAAGATTTCAGTTCATCCTCCCTGTCTGGCTTCTCTTGAGGAGTAAAACTTGCTTATTCAGGTTAAAATGAGCGCACACCAGTGCAAACGCGCTTACAACTCTTTAAACAGCCTTATACATGCTTACTCTGGCTTAAACGTGTGCACTCACGCTTACACGCACGCATTCTGGTTTACTCGGGTTTACACACACGCACATGCGTGCATACCTGCTCAGCAAGAAACTTTGGTGTTATCCACAGCATACACCTTCCATTTCTTGCCTTTCCCTAGCCTACCTGTTGACACACCTCTTTCCATGATGTGTAAATGACAGCTGACACATGCCACTCTGCTCCAATGAGCTTCACTTCTTTCATACATACCCCCCTCGTGATGTCACCTATCTTCTACTTTATTACTCCCCATATCCTACTCCCACACTCTACTGACTGTGCTCATTTGCTATGTAAACTTGCGATTCACTATCCTAACACTCATTTACATAGGATTGCCTACTAATGCTTGGTTACATGTCTTAGACTGAGCTTCCCCCCTTGGCAACCTCTACTCGGTGGCCATGTTGTCTTCAGCCTGCCATTCCCCTGCATTGTACATTGACAATTTCAATAAAATACACATTTGTGGGTTTTAATTTTTAGTATTCTGGGTTTTAGAGCGCAGCCCATTTGTGCGGCGCTGCGCTATGCTTACACATCGGAAATCGGCGAAAAAAAAAAAATTTTCATATTGCATCAGGAAACATTTCACATGGCCGTATATTTGGCCATTGGCATGCTTCCTGCACTGGACGCAACCTTTATTTGGAGCTGTCATGGCTCCATTTTGCTATTTGCAGAACGGTACTCAGTTGTCAATTGAGCACATTTCTGCAAATAACACTGCTCTTACTCGGACAGGTTCGGGTTTCTGGAATCGCAAATCTACCTCATTTGCATGCCTTTCACCTGCAATTGAGGTAATTTGCATATCCCAGCCCTGTCTGTGTAAGATCCGTTTTAGGAGCTCTCTTACACGCCCCTACAGGCTGTTCCTGGATCGCTCATCGGACATGATGGCTGCATGGAGTCTTAATCTACTCTAAGACTCTGTGCAAGCCTTCGTGAATCTGGCCCATTCAGATTCCACTGGGGATGTTTGTTGAAGTTTTACTTCTGCTCAATATCTAGATCAAATTACATTTTTGACGAGATGCCCTTGTATCAGAATTAGAAATCCTATAAAATACTCAGGACAATATATATGTTTCTGTTTTCATTTGCAAAACATTATAGTTAAGAGTAAAAAAAGATGTCGGTCAAATTCACTTTAGGACAGAGACCACAACCAGCGATTTTTGAGCTGATCCAAAAGTGCATCGCAGTTGGCATGCCACTTCAGCAGCATTGGAAGATGACTGTATTGACAAGGCTTAGAGCATAGCTGGTCTGCATTGTGTGTGTGACTTTTAAATTGCCATCTTTATAAGGAAAAGTAATATATGTATAGAGAGTGTATTGCCCTGATTATCTTGGATTATCTTGGACAAGGATCATTGGCCAGCCCACACATTCTCAGTACACTTCAAAGGTGCTCATGCAAGTGTACAAAATTGAAAGAGCCTCTTATGTGACTAAATGTTATTCAGGAACATTCTAAGGAGTCCAGGTTTTCACCCAGGTTGCCCGGGTTCATTCCATTTTGAGAATCGACCAATCTTTTGGGATGGGGTTGGCATACTGACTGGGGTATTTAACTCAAAGACACAAGGTACAGGGTTTGATTCTCACC